>NC_037668.1:133210699-133346526 GCF_003255815.1 Theropithecus gelada
TTTTTTTTTTTTTTTTTTTTTTTTTTTTTTTTTTTTTTTACATTTTAGGTCTATTTGCACTCTTTATATAAATGTTTTTCAAAGTGTTATCTGACAAGTAAATATTTTAGAATAACCCAGAGAACACTTTAACATAGCAATTTATTGAACTGCACACAAAACTTTGAATCTAAAGATTATTTATTATATTCCCAATTATTAACAAGTGCTCAAGTTGATGCCTATGCAAAATAAATTAGAAAACAACTTCTTTTGATGAAAAAATGATTGAATCTATTTTCCATGGCTTTGCCTGCATACATATGTTGACATTTTTGCCTCTCCACTGATTCATAATAAGTATCTATTGAGTAAATTAAAACTTGAAAGACTTTCAAATAATTTCTACACAGAGCTGTCACCTGTGTCCTACTCTAAATTCCAACTGATTGCTGAATAGTTCTACCTAGTTGATTTTTACATTTTGTATAATGAAATCCATAATTTCAGCATAAAATTTATATATATGTACATATAATCTAGTTTTGATATTACATTTTGGTGTATACTACATGCAAATATATTTACCAATTAAACCCTTAACTACTTATATCAGTTTTTTATTGTTACACAATGTTATTTAATGAAAAACAAGAAAACCTTAGTGGCATCAAGAATATACTGAATCCTCAACCCCAGAGGTCTATAGGTAGACTGAGAAGTTATCTTGATTTGGGACTGATTAAACTAATTTCAGATGGGCTCTCTCATGTATCTGAAGTAAGCTGAAAGGTCAGGTTTAGTTTTCTTATTCTAGAATGTCCTTAGCTATGACAATTTTCTCATCATTGATGTCATTCACGAAGATAAGCCCTGTGATATTTATAGGAGATGCTATGCATTGGATTTTAAATTTTGTAATCAGTCGATCTAGATAATCTCTACAACTCTTTGATTAAAAAAGATTAAAAATTAAGTGAAAATACAGTGTTAAAAATGAGTATTCATAAAATATACACATAAAAGTCACATTGGAATAAATATCAGGTAACATGTTATCATTGAAAATCATTACATTATTGTAGATTAGTTACTTGTCTATGAAAGTTAAATCTTAACATAGCCTGTGACACAAATTTTCACATGTAATTTCTGTCTTTTGATAAGTTATGTGATATGCTTCCCTCATCTGAAAATGTATGGTTAGAGGACCTAAACGATGTGAAGCAGTAAGTGATGTAGATGCCTGTATTGAAAATATTTTAGGGAGATGAGAATAAATAATGTGTGAAGGCCATGAAGTAAGCATATGTCTGAGTTGATAAAAGAACACAAATATTTGTGTGGTTGGAACAACATGAGAGAAGACAACTGTGAAGTTGAAAAGTACTTCAGATAAATGCTTAGAGGACTTTGAAAATACTTTAGATTCTTATAGGAAAGAAGATGCAAAACAATGGCAGGACAGTTCCAGGGCAGTGCAGAGACGGTAGGTAGATACATATGAAAAAAGGAGATCAGTCTGAGTTATAATTTCCCAATAAGAGAACATGAAGGCTTAACCTAGGATGTTAGTGGTAAAGTGGTAAGGCAGGATTGCAAATGGGTTGCACTTTGCTGACAGTATTTGCTGTTGCATACATGAGTGAAAGTCAATGATAAAATGTATTATATTCTCTGTGTTTTTGTTTCACCACTTTAACTGTGGACCTCTCTGAGGTTGACCATGTCATAAATTTTGTTATCATCAAACTCATGTTACCTAATGTGTCTAAAATATATATTAGATGTTATGCAAGATTATAAATATTATGAAATAGATATTTTGATATATAAGATTAAATTTTTATTTAATTTTTAATTTAATTCTTTAGTAATTTTCTTTTTAGGAGAGATAATCATGTATTTGTATTTTGAATGTGCATTATCCAGGAATTATTTTGGTACTTGCTCATGAGACACTTTGCTATGAACATAGGAAACTTTCAGTGTTATGCAATTTGTTTTCCCCACCACTTTTCTCTTTTCTTCTTCTTCCTCTAACAACTCTTCTTCCCTTTTCTTTCTCTTTTCCTCTTCTTGGTCTTTCTTCTCCTTATTTTTGTTCCTGTTCTTGAAAAGATCTGACTTCTTTTTTTCACTACAATTAGCTAAAATGAGTTTACTAGACTCATTAATCAACAGTGGCAGAGAAGCTCCTACTAAGAATACCAACAACAGATGAAGGGTCTACTTTATCTATCTTACATGAAAAGTCTATAAACTGACAGTTTGCTACTCTCATTCTGTATATATTCGGTGACCAGTCTTAACTGTTAGGGGACTAGCAGTTCAAAATATTGTTTAAATGAAGTATAAATGTTGTTTTCCTCAGTGTTAATAGTGGAAATCTAAAAGACAAGGAGATGTTCCCATAACAAAGAAATAGTAAATATTGAGTTGATGAATATTTTAATTACCTTGATTTGATCATTACATAATGTATTCGTGTATCAAAATACCACATGTACCCCATAAATATGTATAGTCATTATGTATTAATTAAAAAATAAATAAAAAATGATTAAATGCCTTAATAAGTAAAAAGAAATAAAATATAAGAAAATGTCTTTAATAATGTGTCACTAAGTTATGGCCTTTTAATAGGTAAATGCTCAAGGTTTTATTTTTTCTAATAGTACCATTAACCAATTCTTTTCTTTTAACATAATCCAAATAACTTGAGTGCCATTAAAATTTACTTGTAATGCATAAGCCTCAACTTTTTTATTTGTATATTTTGACATATTGGCATTAAATATACATGACTATTATGATAATTCATACATTGCATGCACATAGGATTTCCAGCATGAAGCTGATACTCAGCAAAATAAATTGGTATTAGAGATAGAGCAATGTAATGAAAGACTGATCATAAGGTAATATTTTTACCAATAATAATAGTAATTATAATCTCAATAACAAATAGAATAAGGAATTTTTCTCATATGTATTTTTAATTTGAAAAAAGGAAGAATCCATATGAATTTTAGGATTGCTTTTTCTAGTTCTGTGAAGAATGGTGGTATTTTCATGAAGATTGCATTGAATTCCTTTTGGCAGTAAGGTCATTTTCCCAATATTGATTCTATCTACTCATGAGCATGGGAGGTGTTTTCATTTGCTTATGTCATCTATGATTTTTTTCATCATGTTTTGCAATTTTCCTTGTAGAAGGCTTTCATCTCCTTGGTTAAGTATATTCCTAAATATTTTATTTTATTATTTGCAGCTATTGTAAAAGAGGTTGAGTACTCGATTTAATTCTCAGCTTGGTTGCTGTTGGGGTATAGCATTGCTACTTATTTGTGTACATTAATTTTGTCTTCTGAAACTTTACTGAATTCATTGATTAGTTATAGGAGTTTTTTGGATGAGTCTTTAGGGCTTTCTAGGTATATGATTATATCATCAGGGAACAGTGACAGCTTGACTTCCTCTTTACTGATTTGAATGCCTTTTATTTCTTTCTCTTGTCTGATTGATCTGGCCAGGACTTCCATTACTATGCTGAACAGATGTGGTGAAAGTGGGCATTCTTTTATTGTGCCAGTTCTCCGGGGCAATACTTTCAACTTTTCCCCATTTAGCATAATGTTGGCTATGGGTTTGTCATAGATGGCTTTTATTACCTTAAGGTGAACAAAAAAAGAGCCCACACACATAACTAAAGCAAACACTAAGTAAAAGGAACAAATCTGGCGGCATCCCATTACCCGACTTCAAACTATGCCATAAGGCTATAGTCACCAAAACAGTATGGTACTGATATAAGAAAAGGAGCATAGACCAATGGAACAGAATAGAGAACTCAGAAGTAAAATCAAATACTTATACCCAACTGATCTTTGGCAAACCAAACAAAAACATAAAGTGGGAAAAGAACACCCTAGTCAACAAACAGTACTTGGATAATTGGCAAGCCACATGTAGAATGAAACTGGATCCTCCTCTCTCACTTTACACAAAAATTGACTCAAGATGAATCAAAAAGTTAAATCTAAGACCTGAAACCATAAATATTCTAGACAATAACATGGGTAAAACCCTTCCAGACATTGGCTTAAGCAAGGACTTCATGACCAAAAATTCAAAAGCAAATGCAACAAAATCAAAAATAAATAGATGGGACTTAATTGAACCAAAAAAGCTTTTGTACAACAAAATAAATAATCACTAGATTTAACAGAAAACCCAGAGTGGGAGAAAATCTTCACAAACTATGCATTTGACAGAGGACTAATATTCAGAATTTACAGCAAACTCAAACAAATCAGTAGGAAATAAACAGTCCCCTCAAAAATCAGAGTAAAGACATGAATAGACAATTCTCAAAAGGAGATATACAAATGGCAAGCAAACATATGAAAAAAGTCCAACATTACTAATTATCTGTCCTAAATTTTCAGGCACATTCTTTATTATTATGTCTTACAGATAAAAGTGCCTATCACGAAGAAAGGGAGGAAGAAAAGAAGGGAGGAAGGAAGGGAGAGAAAACTAGAAAAAGATCACTAAAAGAGTCAACAGCTTTTGTTTTAGTTGTAAAGATTATAAAGAGATAGTAAGATTTCACTATTTTAGGAGTATAGGTAAATACTGGCACTTTCACACAATATTACACTCAAATAAAATGCAAATTACTAGATATTTTGATACATTAAACTTTAATTGATAATTATGTTAAGAGCTACATAAGACATTTTAAAATGGCATTGCTTTATTTATTTATTTATTATTTATTTATCTTATTTATTTATTTATTTTTTTGAGAGGGAGTCTCGCTCTGTTGCCCAGGCTGGAGTGCAGTGGCACGATCTCGGCTCACTGCAAGCTCCAACTCCCGGGTTCATGCCATTCTCCTGCCTCAGCCTCCTGAGTAGCTGGGACTCCTGCTTCAGCCTCCTGAGTAGCTGGGACTACAGGAGCCCACCACCACGCCTGGCTAATTTTTTGTATTTTTTAGTACAGAAGGGGTTTCACTGTGTTAGTCAGGATGGTCTCGATCTTCTGACCTTGTAATCAGCCAGCCTCGGCCTCCCAAAGTGCTAGGATTACAGGTGTGAGCCACCGCACCTGGCCGGCATTGCGTTATTTGTAAAATGTACACAACGGAGTAAGTCTAATTATAAATAATAGAAACTTATTTTTCCTATAAAATAAGCTTTTTCTCCCCCTATACAATTTGGACTTATATTAATAATTTCAGGAATATTGCACTGATCCATATGTTCCATTAGAGTATGGCTTGTGTCTAGGAACCTCAGGCAAATAGCTAAAGTGTAATGTAACAGGAAAATATATATATAAATTTGATATGAAACTTTATTCTATTCCTTTCATTTGATATTTAACTATCTATTATTCTTTTATTGTAACAAATTCCACAGTGAACTTGACAAATATAAATAGGTACAGATATTAGAAATCTGAGTTACTTGAAGAATACAACACATTAAGGGCTGAAGGGAAGGAATGGAACAAATATAAATAATGAGCAGAGGACTAGGAAACAAAACCTTTCTTTGTATGTAAACATTTAGGGAAGGACTGCATATTTAAAATGTAAAAATATTTAGAAATACAAAATTATAGATATCATGCTTATCAAACGTGCATATCCTCCTATTCGCCACTCTGCTCTCCAAAAAACGTAAAAGATCAGATTATAAACACTAGTTAACAACCTCCACAATTTCCTTGTATATGTTTCATTCATGAAAAGACAGAAAACTCATAAGTCTTTATGTGTTCACCTTTGAAACACAAAATGAGCATTAAAATAATAGAAACAAAGCCAAACATAATGAACCCTGAGAAAAATACCTAACATATTAGAGTCCTGCCGTTAGGTGTGACAAGTGAGCACTGCTTTTGCTTATAAGACCCCATTAAATCAAAACAATGAGGCCGATGGTGCAGGATAATTGTCTCCGATATGCTGCTGGGAGTGTTATTTATGGTTGTCTATAAAATATGCTGTGAGAATGGCAGGCTGCCCAGGACCTCAGTGGTAATTACAGAGTAGCCTATCTTTAGGTGCCTTCTGATACGCACAAATTTTAAAGAAGAAAAAAAAAAAAGTATAGTCAGTATTGTCATTGTCAACTTACCTCTTACCTTTTCACAATGACATGACTAAGTCAAAAGCTAAATATGTAAAATATGTACTAACATAATAAATGTGTACAGACCTTCATTAGCTTAATAAAATCCTGTCAACTTGTATTCTTGCATCCAAACTGATATTCACATAAAGAAAATGCACACCAATGTGTACATATGTGGAAATTCTTTAGAAAGATTGATAATGTTAACATTGTTTTAATTGATGTTATTATATAATTTAACTGATATAATTATTTTTATGATATCTCAAAAACACTTGATTTTAGGATAGATGGAACTGTTGTTTCTATTATGTAAAATCATAAATCATGTAAAAGCACTGTCTTGTTTTAGATGAAAGTAATTTAAAATGCAAATGATGTATTTTCATGGATATTGTGATGACCTAAAAAAAGAGCAATAATTATCTTCTATAGAAATCAAAGTTAAGGAGGCTTAAAATATTATAGTGATTTATTCATACAATTTTATTTATTTCTAAACAAGAACTATGAGTCTTTATTACTTAAATTAAATATAGAATTGTAGATTTTGACCTCTTAAGAGAGTGATTGTTACTTTAAGTTTCAAATAAGGGAAACTTTCTTGTGCTTGGAACAAATAAATTGTAAAAAAAGAAAATAAAAACCATTTTTTAGCATTCCACCACCTACTTTTAATTCACATAACAATGAATTTTTTTATAAATATGAATTATTACCACATTTCATTGTGTTATTCTTTCAGTGCTGAGCTTTAAAATGATCAGTACAGGCAGTATGTCCTCTAAGGGGCTACTCAAAGGTGAGAAAGAACAAGATGGTGGGATGAGTCACACACAACTCTAAGAGTAAAGTTGAATCAACTATATTATTGAACAGTGATTAAAATGGAATATGTCTATGAATTAATGTGCATACATACAATAAATAGAAAAATTTGTATGAAAAGTAAAAGTTTTCTACTGCATAGGAAGCTAAGTGCAATGTATAAGATGAAGTCAGAAATATTTTCAAAAATAAAATAAAAATTGAGGTAGATCTTTTAGCTTGTTGACTTGATTTTGGAAAGCTATAGAGTCAGGTAGGAAATAATTTTGTAATACCTAGACTCATGTTCAGAGCAAGGCTAAGAAAATTTAAGTGAGATCATTTCACTATACCTCAACTGCTTATTTAAATAAAACCTTTAATTTTGGCATTTGCTCCATGTAGCACAGAAAAGAGAAAATTATAAACTTGGCCTCAATAGTATAACTAGTGTCACTCATTTCACTAGGTAACTCTTTATAATTATGACCACATATCACTGCATATTTCTATGCTAAATATTGTGTTCAAATACTGCAAAAGTACATAATATTATTATTCTGTAATATTAATCTTTGTACTGCAGGTCTTGTAAGATTTAGTTAAATCCACTATTTAGGTTGAACTTATTACACTTGATATTTATTTTATTTAGTTTGTTAAGGAAGAGAACACAGCATTGCTGGGATCATTTCTCATTTAATGTAATTTTAAAAATAAATTGAAATTTATTATAATACTTTTCTCAGAGTAAGATTAAAATTGTTTGGTGTTTCTACAAATGTTTTTATTCACTATCTTCTATGTACCAGGCAATGTTCTTGGTGTTTAGGCTATTTCTGTGAAAATATATCTTTATCTATCTATATCAGTTATCACAGTTCTTCATTCATTCATTCATTAACAAATATATTTGTTTCCATATCTTAGCTGTTATTAACAGTGCTGCAATTAACATGGAGTGCAGATATTTTTATATGGTGGTAATTTTAATTCCTTTGGGTGTAAACCTATGCAGGGATTGCTGGATCATATGGTAGTTTTACTTTTAGGTTGTTTAGAAACTTCCATATAGATTTCCGCAAGAGCTGCACCAATCTACCTTCCCAGCAACAGTGTACAAGTGTTTCTTTTTCTCCACACTCTTGTCAACACGTGCTATATCTTCTCTTTTTGATAACAGCCACCCTAACATGTGTGTGGTGAGATCTTATTGTGGTTCTAATTTGTATTTCTGTCATGATTAGTGTCTTTTTAAAAAAATTTTTTTAAATTTTTAATTATTATGGATATATAATTGTTATACATGTTTATGGGAAATGTGATATTTTGATACAGATATATAATATTTAATAGTCAATTAAGGGTTATTGGGATATCCAGCACCTCAAACATTTGTCATTTCACTGTGTTTAGAACATTTCAAATTCACTCTTTTAGTGATTTTTAAAGGATACAATAAACTACTCCTAAATATTATCGCTCAATTGTGCTACCAACCACTAGATCTTATTCTGTGTATGCATATATTTTTGCCCATCCTCACTACTCTTCCCAGTCACTGGTAGCTATCATTTATTATTTGTCTTCATGGTTTAGTTTTACTTATTTTTATTTTTATTAGCTTCCAGACAGTGAGAAAATGAGATATTTGTTTTTCTGTGCTGGGCTTACTTCGCTTAACGCAATATCTTTGAGTTTCATCCATGTTGTTACAGATGACAGAATTTCATTTTTTTTAATGTCTCAATGGTATTCTGTTGTGCAATATATATCACATTTTTAAATTCATTCATCTCTTGATAGACATTTGGCTCTCATAAATAGTACTGCAATAAACGTGGATGGGCAGATCCCTCCTCAACATACTGATTTCCTTTTTTTTTTTGATATGTACACATCAGTGAGATTACTGGATCATATGGTAATTCTATTTTTGTATTTCTGAGTCATATCTATACTTGTAATAACTTACATTCCCACCAATACTCTATGAATTTTCCCCTTTCTCCACATCCTCACCAGCATTTATTATTGCCTGTCTTTTGAATTAAAGTAATTTTAACTGGTGTGAGATGAGATCTCATTGTAGTTTTGGTTTGCACTGATCTGATGATTAGTGATATTGAGCATTTTCTCATATATTTGTCACATGTATGTCTTCTTTTGAGAAATGTCTATATATTTTGTTCAATTTTTAATTAGATTATTTGTTTCTTCTTTCCTGTTGAGTTGATTGAGCAGCTCCTTACACATTCTGGTTAATAATCTCCTGTCAGAAGAGTAGTTTGATAATATTTTATTTCATTTGTGAGTTATATCTTCACTTTGTTGATTGTTTCCTTTGCTGTGCAGAACTTTTTTAGTTGATGTCATCCCATGTGTTAAATTTTGCTTAGGTTGCCAGCACTTTCGTCATATTACTCAAAAATTCTTTGCTTGGACTAATTTATATATCTATTGGCTATTCGTATGTCCTCTTTTGAGAAACGTCAGGGAGTTTTTCCATTTTAAAAAATTGAATTACTTGTTTTTATGCTACTGAATTATGTGAGTTATTTCTTTTTCTTTTTTTCTTTTTTTTTTTTTTTTTTTTTTTTTTGAGACAGAGTCTCGCTCTGTCGCCCAGGCTGGAGTGCAGTGGCCGGATCTCAGCTCACTGCAAGCTCCACCTCCCGGGTTCACGCCATTCTCCTGCCTCAGCCTCCCGAGTAGCTGGGACTACAGGCGCCGGCCACCACGCCCGGCTAGTTTTTTGTACTTTTTAGTACAGACGGGGTTTCACTGTGTTAGCCAGGATGGTCT
Organism: Theropithecus gelada; assembly: GCF_003255815.1. Classification (NCBI taxonomy): domain Eukaryota; kingdom Metazoa; phylum Chordata; class Mammalia; order Primates; family Cercopithecidae; genus Theropithecus; species Theropithecus gelada. The sequence continues at coordinate 133,220,443 of NC_037668.1, forward strand.
CGATCTCCTGACCTCGTGATCTGCCCGTCTCGGCCTCCCAAAGGGCAGGGATTACAGGCTTGAGCCGCGGTGCCCGGCCTATGTGAGTTATTTCTATATTTCGAAGATTAATCCCACGAAACTACTAGAATTGATAAATAAATTCAACACAGTTGCAGAATACAAAATCAACCTACAAAAATTAATTGAATTTCTATACAACAATAACAACATTTCCAAAACTAAAGCAAGAAAATCTCATTTACAATAATATCAAAACTAATATAATACTCGGGAAGAAATTTACCTAAGGAAGTAAAATATCTGTACACTGAAAACTTGGGAGGCTGAGGTGGAAGGATTACTTGAATCCAGCTGCAGTTACCCATGATAATGTTACTGCACTCCACCCCGGGCAATAGAAAGCCTGTCTCAAAATAATAATAATAATAATTATTATTATTATATTGTCAAATTGTCTGTATTACACAAAGCAATATACAAATTCAATGCAATCTGTATCAAAATTCCAAAAATTCCACTGGCCACTGGCATTTTTTTCTTTTCTTTCTTTCTTTCTTTCTTTTTTTTTTTTTTTTTTTTTTTTTTTTTTGAGATAGGGTCTCACTCTGTCACCCAGGCTGTCGTAGAGCTGCAATTGTAGCTCACTGAAGCCTCAAACTCCTGGGCTCAAGTGATCCTCCTAACAGCTTCCTGAGTAACTAGCACTACAGGTGAGCACCACCACACCCAGCTATTTTTTTTTTTTCTTTTTTTTAATTAAGTAATGGAATCTCACACTCTGTTCCCCAGATTGGTCTTCAACTGCTGGGCTCAAGCAGTTCTCCTTCCTCAGCCTACCAAAGTACATGGGTGCAGGCATGAGCCACTGAACCAATGGCATTCTTCCCAGAAAATTTTAAAATAATGATTCTAAAATTTATGTAGAACCACAAAAGACCCAAAATAGCCAAAACAGGAAAAACAAAGCATTATACTTCCCTGATTTCAAATTATATTATAAAGTTATAGTACTCAAAATAATATTACTGGCATAAAACAGACATAAAGAGCAATGGAACAGAATAGAGAACCCAGAAATAATTTTAAACATATATGGCAAACTAATTTTCAACAAGGGAACCAAGAAGATAAAATGGGAAAGATAGTCTCTTTAACACATAATACTGGGAAAAAATGGATATCCACATGCAAAAGAAGAAAATTGGACCTGTATCTCACAAAGCCAAATCAAAATGGGTGAAATACCTAAATATAAGACCAAAAATAAGAAATGTATTACTACGACTGCAAAAACAAATGCAATAAAAAGCAAAAGAGACAAATGGGATTTAAACTAAAAAGCTTCTGCACAGCAAAATAAATAATCAGAAAAATAAACAGACAACCTACTGAATGGGAGAAAATAGTTGGAAACTATGCATCAGACAAAGGACTAATATCAAGAATCTAAAAGGAACTCAAACAACCCATCAAGAAAAAAAAAAGATAACCCAGTTAAAAAGTTGGCAAAGGGCATGGACAGACGTATCTCAAAGGAAGACATAAAAGTAGCCTACAAAAATGAAAAAATGCTGAACATTACTGATCAAGAGATATTCAAATCAAAACCATAATGAGATACTATCTCACACCAGTCACAATGGCTATTACCAAAAAGTCAAAAAACAAAGGTTTTGTCAAGGATGAATAGAAAAAATAGTTCTTATACACTGTTCACTGTTGGTGGAAATGTAAATCAGGACAATCTCAATGGAAAATAGTATGAGAATTTCTCAAGGAACTAAAAATGGAACTATCATTTGATACAACAACCCCACTCCTGGATATCTTCCCAAAAGAAAAGAAATCATTATATCAAAAAGACATCTGCACTCATGTGTTTATAGCAGTACTATTCACAATAGCAAAGTCACGAAATCTAAGTGTCCATCAATGGATGATTGCATAAACAAAATGTGGAATATATATGCCATGAACTACTCTGTAGCCACAGAAAATAATGAAATCATGTTTATTTCAATAACATGAGTGCAACTGGATGTCGTCAGGCTAAGTGAAAAATGGAGAAACAAACAAACAAACAAAAAAAACTGCACGTTCTCACTTATAAGTGGGAGCTAAACAATGCATACACATGGACAAACAGAGAAAAATAATAGACACTGGGGACTACAGAAGAGTGTGGGGGTAAAAGAGGAGTGAACGTTGAAAAAGTACCTATTGGGTCCAGTATTCATTATTTTGGTGATGGGTACACTAGAAGTCCAAATCCCACAATATGCAATATGTCCACGTAACAAACCTACACATGTACCCTATGAATCAACTCTTAAAAAGAAAACACAGGGGAAAAGCTTTTTTACGTTGTTCTTGACAATGATTTTTGTGATATCATTCAAACAACAAAAGCAAAAATAAACATATGGGACTACATCAAAGTAAAAAGCTTATTTCTGCACTGCAAATGAAAAATAACAAAATAAAAAGGCAGCCAATGGATTGGGAGAGAATATTTGCAAACCATATATTTGACAAGGGGCTAATATAATTCACTATTACTTTATAAGTTGGTGTCGGTGTTTTTGTGTGTGTGCGTGTGTGTGTGTTTATTGTATCCTGGCCAACATGGTAAAGCCCTATCTCTACTAAAAATACAAAAATTAGCTGGGTGTGGTGGTGCGCGCCTGTAGTCCCAGCAACCGGGGAGGCTGAGGCAGGATAATCACTTGAACCCAGGAGGCACAGGTTGCAGTGACCCCAGATCGTGCCACTGCACTGCAGCTTGGAAAATAAAAAAAACTTCCCCCAAAAAAAAAAAAAAAAAAAAAAAAAAATTGCCTTCAATTTTAAAGAATGCTTAACAGGATATAAAATTATTATTATTATTATTATTTTCTTGAGACAGAGTCTCACTCTGTTGCCCAGACTGAAGTGCAGTGGCACGATCTCAGCTCACTGCAGCCTCCACTTCCTCGGTTCAAGTGATTCTCCTGTCTCAGCCTCCCAAGTAGCTGTGCTTACAGGCCCTCACCAGCACACCTGGCTAATTTGTGTGTTTTTAGTAGAGAGAGGGTTTCACCATGTTGGCCAGACTGGTCTCATACTCCTGACCTCAAATGATCTGCCTGTTTCAGCCTCCCAAAGTGCTAAATTCTTGATTGGCATTTTACATTTTCTTTTAGTATTTTAAAGATATCTTATTATTTTCTTACGGCTTTTTTGTGTGTGTGTGAATTCATTGTAAGTCTTATTTTTGCTCCTTTGGAGGTATCTTTCTTGAGCTCCTTATCATACTTATTTTATTTTGTTTTAAGCAATTTATTAGGGTGTGTGTGAAAGTGTTATAATTTATATTAGACTATTATGAGTTTAGTATCCATCTTGTAATTTCTAGAGTGAACATCAAAAAGAAAAGAATATACACGTAATAAAGAAATTATAAATAATGCATTATTCAATTATTAAAAAAAAAAGACTGAAAAAGGTAAGAAAGGCACTTAAAAAGTCAGAAGGGCTAGGCACAGCGGTTCACACCTGTAGGCCCAGTGCTGTGGGAGGTCAAGTCAGGACAATTGCTTGAGGCCAGGAATTCCATCCCAGCATGTGCAACATAGTGAAACCCTGTTTCTACTAAAAAATACAAAATACTAGCAGAGCAGAGTGTGGTGGCCCATGCCTTCAGTCCTAGCTACTTCAGAGGCTAAGGCAAGAGGATTGCTTGAGCCCAGGAGTTTGAGGTTACACAGCTATGATCATGCCACTGCATTCCAGCCTGGGCAACAGAAGAAGACCTCATCTTTATTTATTTTTTAAAATAGAAGATACGAAGCAGAAAACAAAGAGAATGGACTTATCAACCCAGATAAATAAGCAATTATATTTAATATATATAAAATTTTAAAATGCAACCAGAAAACTAAGGTTTTTTGATAAGACACAAGTACCAAAATCCAGTGCATTCTGTTTATAAGAGGCTTAATTTAAAATTAAGATAGAAGAAAGATTGAATGATTGAATGGTACACAGGCCTGGCGCAGTGGCTTATGCCTGTAATCCCAGCACCTTGGGAGGCCGAGGCGGGCGGATCACGAGGTCAGGAGATGGAGACTATACTGGTTAACACGGCGAAACCCTGTCTCTACTAAAAATACAAAAAATTAGCCAGGCGTGGTGGCGGGCGCCTGTAGTCCCAGCTAGTCGGGAGGCTGAGGCAGGAGAATGGCATGAACCCGGGAGGCGGAGCTTGCAGTGAGCCGAGATCGCGCCACTGCATTCCAGCCTGGGTGACAGAGCAAGATTCTGTCTCAATAAAAACAAACAAACAAACAAAACCAAAAAGAAAAAAAAATGGGATAGTTATAGTAATATTGACAACATAGATTTGCAGGAAAGTGTTATTGCCAGACAAAAATTGGAACATTTTGTAATTATATAGTCAATATGACAAAAATACATACATTGACATCTATATGCATACAAAATCCTCAACATATATGAAGACAAAATTGACAAAATTAAAGGTAAATCTCCCGAAATCTATAATCATAGTCAAAGTAATTAAAATGCCTCATATTAGAAAATATAGAGGGAAAACAATATGTATGTAAATCATGAACAATACAATTTAAAAGGTTGACATGACTGAGATATATGAACTAAGGAAATAATAATTTGTCAGATGCTCAAAGAACAATTATATATGTGCAAAATTTTATTCCTCATAAGGCAAACCTCAGCTATTATGCCATGATTAAAAACGTGAAGAGTATATTCTTTGGCCACCGTGTCAATTTGTAAAACGAAGATAACTAGACAATTTCCAAGTACTTAAAACGAACACCAATATTTGTCTGTCCAGCCCAGTCATACTGCCTCAAATTCTAATGTATTACTTTCTGTTTGGAATTCATGGTTTATATGCTCACTTAGCAAATGGCTCAGAAGGGAAAAAAAAAAAAAAAAACACAACAACAACAACAACAAAAAACAGTGGCAGCGGCCGGGCACGGTGGCTCACGCCTGTAATCCCAGCACTTTGGGAGGCCGAGACGGGTGGATCACGAGGTCAGGAGATCGAGACCATCCAGGCCGACACGGTGAAACCCCGTCTCTACTAAAAATACAAAAAAAAAAAAAAAAAATTAGCCGGGTGTAGTGGCGGGCGCCTGTAGTCCCAGCTACTCGGGAGGCTGAGCCAGGAGAATGGCGAGAACTCAGGAGGCTGAGCTTGCAGTGAGCCGAGATCATGCCACTGCACTCCAGCCTGGGCGACTGAGCAAGGCTCTGTCTCAAAAAAAAAAAAAAAAAAAAAAAAGGTGGCTACTCATTTTTGGGGGGTTAGCCATCTCAACTTCTTCCATTCTCTCTGAGAGTTTGATTTCTTAAGTCTTGAATGCCTGATTTATCATAACACTTCCAAAAATATATTTTTTTAATCCAGCTTGCTAATTTTTTTCATAATGTGAGGCTTTTTCCAGTTATCAGCAACTGGGTAATAACTATAAATGGAAGTCTCAACTGGATTTTAACATAACAGCTAAATACATGTCTATCATTATTTAAGTTGCTGCTTTTTTCAGTCTTTGCTACTCACAATTGATCCTAATCCTATCAAAACACATTACTAAAATTATGAAAAAAATATTTTTAAAGTATATGTGGTTATTTTAACACACACAGCAGTGTATACAAATGAAAATGAGTATCTCAGAAATACGGTTTATTTACGGGACACTTTGAGTGTAATTTAATTATCAAATTCATGTATTATATAAATTTCTAAACAGAATTCTAAAGTCATAAGCATCAATCATATTTGCAAAGCATCCACACATAGAGAATCTTATATACTGGCTTTAAGCATTAGATTTGGCTTTAAGTAACTAATTCAGCATCACATCAAACCACCGTCAACAAACAGGTTATATGTATGAGTCTATGTTCCTTTGAAATAATGACCAGTTTGATTTTACAGCTGATTATATTCTTAGAAAAAAAAATTATTCATGAAGTGTTATGAGATATCTCAAATAATGAAGTTCAAAGTAAAATGTAGGTAATGCCATTTTATACTATATTCATAACCTATATTTCATACCCTACTTAGGTGTTCTTTAAAAAAAACTGTTATTTTAAAAAGCTGTCCATTAACCATTTTTGTTCTATTAAAAATTTGAAACTGATGTTTATTTTCAAACATTTTTAGGAACTAGATGCAGGGTGGATTTTTGATAATTGTCTACTTTTTTGCTAACAATACTTAAGCATTGTATTTTTTTAAGTTGATATACACACTGCATGCACAATTATTTGTCGAAGTGATAAGTCCTCATGGTTAAAAATTCTAGAAGAGTGAAATAAAACTTGCAATGTAAACATAAATATCTTGGGCTCTATTCTTTCCTACCCACCCTTTCAACTATTTTTTATTTCTTTTCCCACCTCTTTTGCAAATATAATTACTAGCTATTTTTGGTTCTGATCTGAGTTACTTTGCACCTTTAAATAATACATTTCAACATCTGTTACTGTTTCATCAGATTTTTTCAGTATTTGTTAATCTACATTATAATCAAATATTCATTATATTTTACTCTATCACCCCTGCCTTTCCTTTACCCCTAAATTTTGTTCTCTATTTTGGATTTTTAGATATTGTAAACTGTGCATTTCAGCATGTTACCATAGATCTTCTTTTATACTATCTATACAGGGTGATCCTAAAATTGGTTAACTGTTGAGCAGTCAATAGTTTATATTAAATATGTTAATCATATAAAGTATACAGCACCAATATTTTGATAATTTTCCATTTGGTATTATGATATTATGACTTTTATGGCATATAACTGCCATATGTATTATTTTTTCTAATACTCCATCAATTTTTCAAATTCTCCCATTGTTTACTATGTTTTACATTTTGAATAAAATTTCCTGATGTGTTTGGTTTTTTTTTCTCTTACATTATCAGTTTTTCTTTTAAAAAAAGTAGATTCGGGGAGTACCTATGTGCAGGTGTGTTACCTGGGTACACTGTTTGATGCTAAGCTTTGGGATATGAGTGATTCTATCAGCCAGGTACTTAGCCTAGTACCTAATAGTTTTTCAGCCCTTGCCTCTCTACCACCCTTCCCTCTCAAATAGTCCCCAGTTTCTACTGTTGCCATCTTCATATAATGAGTATCCAATGCTTAACTCCGACATAAGTGAGAACATGTGCTATTAGGTTTTTGTCCCCGTATTAGTTCATCTAGGATAACGGCCTCCAGCTGAACCCATGTTGCTGCAAAGAAAATTATGTTTTTAGTTTTTATGGACTCACAATAATCCATGGTGTATATGTAGCACATTTTCTTTATCCAGCTTATCATTGATGGACACCTAAGTTAAACCCATACCTTTGCCACTGTGAATAGTGGTGCAATGAATACACAAGTACATGTTTCTTTTTGGCAGAATGACTTTCTTTATTCTTATAGGTCTGAGAAACACTGTTTTTCTATATTTTTGTTTTATTTGACATATACTCCTGTTTCTCATTCAATTCTATTATCCCATTATTATTCTTCAAACTCACTTTCTTTATATTCTTATTGAGGTTAGGAACTATATAATTGGATAATATCATTTAATGTGGATATTTTTTGACACTGGTTCCCTTGCATTACTATGTAAAGTTAATAGAATTTTTTTCTGTAATAAGTTATTCATTTTTGTATCTTATTTTTAACTATTATTCTTTTTTGTAGAAGGGATGAACTATGAAAATGTCTAAAGCTGATCTTTTTTGCATCCACTGCTTGGAGTAGAAAATGTATTGAATTTTTCTTCTTATTTACAGTTTAGTCAGATTTGAATCTAAGCAGTCCAATTTGAAATTGCTCAGACTTTCAGAAAAGCCCTCCCTTCCCTCCTAGCCTAATGTCTAATGCTGTAGTATACCACATGAGTCATATTTAACATTTTGAGAAAGAGGTCTTTGGCAGAGGCAGATTTACCATGGAACTGGTGGAACTTGTCTCTGGGTCCCTGACATGTGTGAACCATCCAAATCCCTCAAAGATGCTCTGGATATGTTATCATATGAACATACATGTTTATAAAATTTGCAAAACTAGAATAGTTTAGTTCAATTGGTTAAAGCTGCTTATTTTTTCTTCTGTGACTTTCTTTTCATCACACATATCTTCTCCTATTGAGTCATGTGGACGGGGCTGCTGGAAACAGGGACTTAAGAAGAATATTTGCATTGGAAATACATTTACCTCAGAAAGAGTAAATGATATTTGGTGTCCTTCTGTCCAGTCTGTGTCTAAATTATTGCAAGGCATCTCAGTGTAAGAAAATCTTTTAGAAATGATATTTCTGTCCACTATTCCAAACCCTTCAGAATAGTGATGGAATATAAGTGACGGTTATGTAAGAGGCCTTCGAACCAGAGCGACTCCATTTTGAGTGAGGGCTAGGAAAATGAGGCTGAGATTTGCTGGGCTGCATCATCAGAAAGTTAGGCATTCCTAGCTTCCAGATGTTTATAGTTAAGGGAACAAATTAATAATGTTAACTAAACAGACCCAGACTTGGGAGAGTCCAGATATCCTGATATCTGGAGAACAAAGGCATTCTCAATTTTGCTTTCAAGATATAATATCTATTCTCGCAAAATATAGTAATTTAAAAAATTAATCCTTTTTCACGTACTCTTGTAGCACAGCATACCTCCCCAAATACACAAGCATTGTACCTAGGATGGATGCGTTCCTCCTCTTACTTTCGGGAAAGTCCCACTCTGTCTGTGGAGTAGCTGTCCTTTCACCACTTTACTTTCTTAATAAACTTGCTTTTACTTCGCACCGCGGACACACTCTGAATTCTCTCTTGCGCGAGATCCAGGAACCCTCTTGGGGTCTGGATCCGAAGCCATATCCTAACAGTTATTAGCAATTAAAATTGTTTTAAAACTTAATTACTGGAAAAAATAAGTTGAAAATACTCTGATATCTTCTAGCTAATATATGAAAGAAACTTCCCAAAGTTCACAACAGTTCTAAATATTTACTTGATGTAATCAATAACGTGATGGTGATTTTCAAAAGCCATCAAACATAAACAGTAAATTTTGGCCACCATTCTCATAGAAGGATTGACTATACTATCTATAAAAATAATGTTATCAATTTATTGTTTATTAAGAGGAGATTAAAGTCTACGTGGTCATAAAATGTAGGGAATATTATAGAAGTGTAGTATCTGTTATGCTATATTTTGGGGTTGGACAATGATTTTGGAATTTTCAGCTTATTATTATTTTATTTATATGTTTGTTTTTTTGTAACATGGAAGAAAGCTAAAATAAAATTCAATTTAATTCTAATTATAATCCTCAATCCATTGCACCATGCTTTCAGCGTATTTATGAACACATACTACTGATATATTTCTGTATTAATAATATATTTGTATATTAATAACTTTATAGTAAAGGTATGTATTCTAGACATATATTAGTAGTATGTGTTCATAAATACCCAAGTGGATAAATATTTTTGATAAATTTTGGTAGCCTTTATTATGAAGCAGTCTGTATGTTGTAGCTGTCATTTTTTTTTCTATTTCAAATATGAAAGATTGTTTTATTTCCTTAGCAAAGGATCAAAATACAAATTTTAAGATCTGCATAAATATCAAGCTCAATTCAGCTAAAAAAGGCTCCAGGGTTTATAATACTTAACCTTCTTAAATAATAATTCTGAACATCTTGACTTAGAGGCAAAATGGAATGTGACATAAATATAATTATTAAAAACTCAACTTTCCAAAAAGAGGGCACCCAATGAAGATGACGAAAAGTGCTCCTAGATTGTGGAAATCTAATTTTTTACTCTAGGATGTCTTTTAGGCTAATGCAATCTTTCCTTTTTGGGTCAATCCAGCCCTTTCTATTACTTGAGAACTTCATACTGGTTAATTGATCTTCACAGAGCCTTTTATACACTGAAAGCGTGGTGCAATGGATTGGAGATTAGAATTAGAATTAAACTGAATTTTACTTTAGCTGTCTTACATGCAAGTAGTCTAACCACCTTTTTCTTTTAAATATCAACTTGGTAAAGAAGAATTAAGATCAACACATTGGACAATATTACTGACTGATCTCATTTGGAAATAAAATTGATACTCAAGTGTTTTAAATGAGGTTATTACTTTCAACAATGACTTGAGTATATATAGGAGACACTTTTATATTCAACACAAAATGACCTTTTAAAGAAAGCATTCAACATGCTGAATGAGTATCCCTTGTTAAAACAGGAGTCAGGCAGCTAAATAATGCAATTGACTTGAAAAAAATAAAAAATAAAAAATTGAACTGTCTAAAAATAGCCTAGTTTTTTTCTCAAAGGAAAACATCTAATTTTATTTAACACACTAGTATTTAGCACCTTATTATCTATAAATGTTCTTATTATATTTAGAATAAAAACCTTTATACTTTTAGGTACTTCAAGTTCTGAAACAGTTGGTGTTATAATTTTATATGCATCTATATAAACAACAGAAATTACTTAAACAGTAGATATTTTCATTGCTTTTTAGAGTGCAATTTGTTCACCTCTTTTAGGCTAAACAATTATCTGAAAGTCAGTTCTTTAAATTTCTGCACAGATCGCGTGCGGGCCATGCCATAGGTTTTCTTTTTATCTTTTCTTTCTTTTCTTTTTTTTTTTTTTTAATGTTGGCTTAGCCACAGACAACCCCAATTATATCTAGCAGTTTTTTGGTGTTGGCTGATGACCAATAACACAGTACAAGAAAGTTGAACAGAGACTATTGCTAATGTCACTATTTTTTTAAATACAAATAAACTGAGTGGGGTCAGTATCACAACACGCTTTTCCGTAATGCCATACTCTATGTTTCCTATGTCAACTATTCCTTCAGGGCTCTCTTCTTCACACCACAGTGCTTATTCGATATACTTGCACTTGTTGAAGAATAAACTGGTGATAAAAAAGAGCAAATTAGGTACATACGTATTTTGCATAAATTTCTGTAATGAGCAGTTATCAAAAAAAGCGATCTTTCATTGGGATGTATTATTTCTACCACTGATGTATACATTTAGAGCTCAAGGTGTAATTGTTGATATCCCCTATTTATAGCCAATAGATCATGTGCTTATAAACATCACGTTAGGGAGAATGAGAAAGAAGTATGTTTTCAGTGTATAAAAGGCTCAGTGAAGATCAATTAACCTCTATGAAGTCCTCCTGAGAAGAAAACATTGGTAATAATTTATATATCAAGATATGAATTAAAATAATAAAATAGAACTTTCTAAATACTAAATGAGTCCTGGCGTTAAACAAAAGTATATGTGATGTATATACAGAGCTTGAATCCCAGCAGCCAATGAAGTACCCCAGGGATGTCTACATTAGCGTGTGGCTTTAGTATTATATAATGTGAGGTAATGGAAAATTGAATAACAGTATAAAATGTGACTCAAGTAATGGTTTTACATAAGCTAAAGAGTTTCCATTGCCTGATGTTGTTATGCCCAGACCGTTTATTCCCCAAAGAAGACCACCAGAGTCCAGAGTCAAAGCTAAGCAGCAAGGATCTGTATTACAGGTTCGAACCTGGAACTCTCCCTCGCTCGCGAAACGAGATGGGCAGGAGAGCTCCCCCACTGAGCTCCAAGCAGTGTTATATAGTCTAAGAAAAATGGGCATAGAGTTATTATACAAATCAGATATATGATTGGCTAGTGTTTGAACAAGGCGATTTGGCTAACTATGATTGGTTCCCGCCATTTCTGATATTTCGGTTCAACCTTTGAGGCGGGAGAACAGGTTTATGGCAGCAAGAGTTTATCTTACTTAAACACGTCTTGTGACCTTGCCTCAGAACTTACAAAATCTCTGGTATGTGCAAAACAAAATCTCTGGTACGTGCAGAAAAACAGGTGCTCACAGAACTTACGAAATCTCTGGTACGTGCAAAGATTAGAGAGCAGAACAAAGGTGTAGTGGGGGGGGCGGTTACACATCTATCTTTGTGTCCTTTCATTTCCCCCTTCTCATAAGTAACTGGATGTCCAATCTTGGATTTCCAGAGTCTTATAATATAGCCTCAATTTCTGGGTGCAGGAGAGGCTGGTGATGGCTACGGAGGACCATTAGTTGGATGGTATCAAACCTTTCTCTGACAAATTGTAAAATTTTATTTACCACACAGGGGCCTATAGTGAATAGAAGCAGTAAAGACATTAGGGGGCCTAAAAGGGGTGCCAGAAGGGAAAACATTGAAGAGCTCCACCAATTGTTAGCGGCTGTAGTGAATTGTTGCTTTTTCATTTCTAAGCTTAGTTTGTGTAGGCGTTGGACTCTTTCCTCAACTAACCCTGACTCATTTATATAGAAACAGCATTCTTCTTTGAGGAACATACAGGTACCTCCTTTCTCAGCCGTGAGTAAGTCTAAGGCTCTGCGGTTTTGAAGGGTGACCTGTGCTAGGGAGGTGAGCTGCCGCTGAAGGGAGGCTAGGGAATAGGCGGAGTCTTCCATAGCAACAGAGAATTGTTGTAACAGCTTGTCGTTTTCTATCATGGAGTGTTGTAGGGCCCCTCCTGCTAACCCCGCTGCGACGACAGAGGTGGTTAAGGATATTCCGGCAATTAGTGGTAGAAAAACTGCTCGTCTATGTCACGCAGTTTCAGTTGGGTCAGTCCCTGCCCAGCCTATGAACTCTGCCGGAGTTAGCAGGGTCAGTCGGGGGACTAGTGTAATAGGGATGCACAACTGTCTGTCAGAGATGCTTTTGGACAGAGTTTTTAACAGAGTCATATTACACCAGAAGAACACACCAGGGGGAGCATATATGGGGCTATTAGGGTATGTAGCCGATTGGTTGCAGAGGCTGTTGCTAAGTGCAGAATAACAGTAGGGATATTTATCTTGGTATGGGTCACGGTACAGGGCCACATCGGGTATTGTGACTGTTGATGAATTAAAATCTGTATAGTTTGTGGGTGGGGAGGAAAGGGGAACAGCGGTTAATGGTGGTCTTCCTAAGGTTGCACACATAAAGCAAGAGGACAGGTCGCCTAAACCGGTGAGGTTGGCGAATGCTAGCCCTTCTTGTAATACGGTTAGCCAGGAGAAGGGCTGCAAGTCTTGTGATAGCTTGGTTTCCTGTCTGTGGATTTGTGTATGGATTAAGGGTTGAATCTGGACTAGACTCCGCCACAAGTACAGGTGGCTACTAGGCCAGCTACTACTGGAATCGTAGTAGACTGCCCCATGTTGGGGCGATGTCCACCGGGAGTGCCCTGGATCTGTTATTATCCAAGTGTATATGTTAGGAGTCCCTGTCGGGTAGCGAGTCCTGAGGAGGTAAGACTTTCTCGGGTATTCGTCCCATACCCTGGCTGAGTGCATTTTACAATAGTGGTATGGGCAACCTGCATTCTGGTGCCACCAATAATTCTTACAATTATATTCAGTCTGATCATATTCAAAACAAATCATGGGTATCCCCGGTTGGGCAATTTGGAAATTAGTGAAATTGAGGTAAATAGGAGTATTGCACCCGGAGGGGGGGCAGTCTGCACTAGCTAATAGTTTACCCGCCTGGGGGGTTTCCCCGGGTGAGTTTTGTTTTCATAGAGCCAGAACCTCCAGACATAGGGATTAGACGGCGCAGTAGTGAGGAGAGTCAGATGCATAAGGCATAAAAGCATAGGTAAGCTAGACATGGTTACGGCTATGGGGATGACGGCCCAGGGTTAGCTTTAAGGGATTGTTCTTAGCTTTGTCTACAGTCCATGTAACCGGTGCTCCAGACGGCCCGAGAAGGTCGGATGTTGGGTCCACCAGTTTGACGTGTGTGTAGTGGATCCACGAAGCGATGCCTTCTACCTTGAGAGCGGTGGGAGTAGTCAGGAGTACTTGCAGTGGTCCTTTCCACCTGGGTTGAAGAGTTTCTTGCCAGTGGCGCTTGACTAGGACCCAGTCTCCTGGCTGGAACGGATGAGGCGTCGGCGGAGGTCCTGCCTCGTACAGTTCTCGTAGTCTGGGCCAAATTTCCTGGTGAATTTTCTGTAAGGCTTGTAAGGAGAACAAGAGCTCAGAGACATTTTCAGTTTCAGGTTTGAGTAAGTCATCTTTTAGACTGGGGACCAGGGGTGGGGGTCTGCCATACATGATTTCATATGGTGTGAGGCCCAGTCTGTAAAGGGTATTTTGGGCCCGGAACAGAGCGTAGGGGAGAAGTACTACCCAATTAGCGCCAGTCTCCATGGTCAATTTAGTTAAGGTCTCCTTTAGAGTCCGATTCATCCTTTCTACCTGTCCTGAGCTTTGGGGCCTATAAGCACAATGTAATTTCCAATTTGCCCCAAGAATGGAAGCCAAATCCTGACTTACCTTAGCAACGAAGGCTGGTCCATTGTCTGACCCTATTTGGACGGGAAAGCCATACCTGGGGAGGATTTCTTCCAAAATTTTCTTTGCTACAACCTGAGCAGTTTCTCTCTTAGTTGGGAACGCTTCTGTCCATCCTGAAAAAGTATCTACAAAGACAAGTAAGTACTGATACCCATATTTTCCAGGCTTTATCTCAGTAAAGTCTATTTCCCAATAAACACCAGGCCTAGTTCCTCTACACCTAATTCCTGCGGCAGTCTGGGTTTGGGGGCAAGCGTTGTTCAGTTGGCAGGCTTTGCAATTTGTTGTGACATCGCTGGCCAGTTCAGCAATGCGCCTGATTCTGAACTTGGTGTGCCTGATTAAGTCTATCATTCGCTGGGCACCCAGGTGGGTTGTCCGGTGGATATGTTCCAACACCTGCCATCCTAATTTTTCTGGTAGGATGGTTTGGTCATTTACATCAGTCCACCACCCATTTTGAACCTGTTTTAGGGGAAGCGTGTCCATCCATTCGCGATCCTGTTCGGTATAGTCGGGAAAACTTGGCAAATTTCGCGGGCCAGGATCAGGAAGCTGGAGTGCGAGGAGCTGACTGGGAGCTTTTGCTATGCTCCTTGCGGTTTGGTTGGCTAAGAAGTTGCCTCGAGCAATTGGCGTAGTTGGTTTCTGGTGCCCAGGGCAATGTACGATAGCCAATTTCTTTGGTTTCCACAGAGCAGTTAATAGAGCTAGGATCTCTTGCTTGTTTTTTATTTCTTTGCCTTCAGCTGTTAATAGTCCCCTCTCTCTGTAGATGGCCCCATGTATGTGCGCAGTAGCGAAAGCATAGCGGCTATCTGTGTATACTGTCAGTTTTTTCTCTGCCCCTAGGGTGAGGGCCTGTGTGAGTGCTATCAGCTTGGCTCTTTGGGCCGATGTCCCTGGAGGCAAGGGTTCCGCCCAGATTACCTCAGTCTCTGACGTTACAGCCGCTCCTGCATACCGCTGGATGTAGCTGCTGCCATCAGTGAACCAGATGAGTTCTGTATCGGGGAGCGGACGATCTTGCAGGTCCTCCCACACCCCATGCACCTGAGCCAGTATCTCAGTGCACTCATGGGACGGGGCGTCCAAGTCTGGATTTGGCAGCAGTGAAGCAGGGTTTAAAGAGGTTGGGGGCAGAAAAGTTATTCTGAGGGGGTTTAACAGCAGTCCTTGATAGTGGGTGAGCCAGGCGTTACTCATCCATCGGTCCGGCGGCTGCCGGAGGATGCCTTCAATGGCATGCGGGGTTATAACACGCAACTCTTGCCCCATGATAAGTTTATCAGCGTCTCGGACCATTAGGGCGGTCGCCACGATTATCCGGAGGCAGGGTGGCCAGCCAGCAGCCACTGAATCTAATTTTTTTGACAAATAGGCAACTGGCCTCTGCCAGGGACCTAGGTACTGTGTTAACACGGCTTTTGCAACACCCTTACTTTCATCCACGTATAAGTGGAAGGGCTTGGAGACATCAGGGAGCCCCAGCGCGGGGGCTGATAATAAGGCAGTTTTGATTTGCTGAAAGGCCAGCTCAGCCTCTTCCGTCCAATTGAAGGGCTGCCGTTCCTTTGTTGCCTGGTATAGGGGCTTGGCTAACTCAGCAAATCCGGGTATCCATAACCTACAGAACCCTGCCGACCCCAGGAATTCTCTCACTTGCCGTATCGACTGGGGTCTAGGGATGCATAGGACTGTTTCCTTTCGGGCTTTGGTTAGCCAGCGTTGCCCCCCTTTTAATAGGTACCCCAGATAAGTTACCTCCGACTTGCAGATCTGAGCCTTTGTTGCTGAGGCTCGGTAGCCTAGCTCCCCCAGAGTCTTCAAGAGGTCCTCAGTCCCTTGAACACAAGTTTCCGGGGACCTGGCCGCTATTAAGAGATCATCAACATATTGTAAAAGAGTTATTTCAGGGTGTTGCCGCCTGTACTCACCCAGATCTTCATGAAGGGCTTCATCGAACAAGGTTGGCGAGTTCTTGAACCCTTGTGGCAGCCTGGTCCATGTTAGCTGACCGTTGATGCCCCTCTCAGGATCCATCCATTGAAATGCAAAGAGTTCTTGACTTTTGGGAGCCAGAGGAAGGCTGAAGAAAGCATCTTTTAGATCAAGAACAGTATACCACTGTTTTTCGGGATGTAAAGCACTCAGAAGGGTGTATGGATTGGGCACAGTGGGATGTATGTCCATGACCCTTTTATTAACTTCTCTTAAATCCTGTACTGGCCTGTAGTCCGTACTATTGGGTTTACGAACAGGTAACAGTGGAGTATTCCAGGATGAGTGGCAAGCCCGTAGGACTCCCTGGTCTAGGAGTCGGCGGATATGGGGCGTAATTCCTTCTCTTGCCTCCAGGGGCATAGGATATTGCCGAACCCGAACCGGGTCCGTCCCTGGCTTAACTTCCACAAATATGGCAGGTCGATGTTTAGCTAGCCCTAAGCCCCCAGTTTCTGCCCACGCTTCAGGGAAACGCTGGAGCCAAGAGTCAATTTCCTGATCGGGGGGCTTTTGCTCTTGATGGAGTCTGTACTCATCTTCTAAGGTGACAGTCAGGATAGATATTGGCCTGTTTTGGGAATCAGTTATCTTGGGCCCTTCTGGCTCAAAGTGGATTTGGGCCCCCATTTTTGTCAGCAAGTCCCTCCCTAGTAGAGGGCAGGGGCTCTCTGGGATGACTAGGAAGGAATGGGAGACTTTTCCCGTTCCTAAGTCTACAGTCCTCTGGGTTGTCCAGGGGTATTTTTTGATGCCTGTGGCCCCGTGCACCCAGGATGTTTTCTTAGACATTTTTCCAATTGGTTTGGTTAGGACTGAGCGTTCCGCCCCAGTATCGACCAAGAAGCGAACTGGGGACCCCTCCACTTGCAAAGTTACCCTGGGTTCGGGGAGGGGGTCCGAACCCCGTCCCCCCTAGTCAGAGTCCTGGGTAACGAGCATGGAGGTAGGGTTAGCTGGTCTCCATTTCTTTGGGCAGTCTTTAATCCAGTGACCACGTTCCTTGCAATAAGCACACTGATCCTTTTCTAATCCTTGCCTAGAGCCTTGCTTTTTCTGCTTTCTGCTTTGGCCATTCCCTGCCTGGGGGAAAGCTGCTACTAAGACTTTGGTCATTTCTTTGGTTGCCTTCAACTGTTTTTCTTCTGGAGTATCCCTATTATTATAAACTCGCTGGGCCATCTGAAGGAGGTCCTGAATCTGCTTTCCCTCTAAACCTTCTAATTTCTGGAGTTTTCTTTTAATATCTGGTGTTGCCTGGTTTACAAAGGACATTACTACCGCAGCCTGATTTTCCGGTGCTTCCGGGTCCATAGGGGTAAACTGTCTGAAGGCTTCCATTAATCTCTCTAAATACACAGCGGGGCTTTCTGTCTTACCTTGTAACACAGAATACACTTTAGCCAAATTGGTGGGCTTGCAAGCTGCAGCCCGGAGACCCGCCATTAGAGTCTGGCGATAAATGAGCAGTCGTCCCCTACCTTCTGCTGTGTTGTAGTCCCATCTGGGCCGGGTCAAAGGAAAAGCCACGTTAATGAGGTCAGGATTTGCAGTTGGCTGGCCGTCATCTCCTGGAACCAGCTTTCTGGCCTCAACTTGGATTCTTTCCCGCTCCTCCATTGTGAACAGGATTCAGAGGAGCTGTTGACAGTCATCCCAGGTCGGCTGGTGAGTAAACATGACACTGTCTAACAACGAGGTTAGATCTTTGGGACTATCTGAGAACCGAGCATTTTGGGACTTCCAATTGCATAAATCACTGGTGGAAAAAGGCCAATACATGAGACGGGAGAGCCCAGTATCATCGGGCGATCCTATTTCTCTGAGAGGCAGGGCTACAGTGGAGTCAGGGAGTCGGGAAGCTTGGTCCCGCTGTATGCGGCCTCGCGTTCGGCCGGCCGGCCCCCCCGGGTTACTTTCACTCTCGGCTGCTTCCGCTTCTCAGTTTCCCTCTACGGAAGCACCACCCTGGGGGACTGGGTCCTGCGGGATAAGGTGCGGATATGGTGGGGGAAATGTGGGTTCTAACGTTAGGGGGTCCTGGCTGTCCGGCAGCACAGGGGCCGAGGGAGCAGAGGGAGTCCTTTGTCTTGTAGGTCGCGTTACTAGGACCTTGCAAGGCTCAAGGATGAATGGAGTTATCCAGGGTGGTGGGTCTTCCACAAGATTTTGCCACACTAGAATATAAGGAATTTGATCAGGATGTCCTGACTGCCCTGGCAGGAAAATCTTAGTTTTTACCTTAGTAATAATAGAGAGACAGTAAGTTCCTTCGGAGGGCCACCCTACGCTGAAAGAGGGCCACTCCGAACGGCAGAAAGTAACTAGCTTTCCCTTCTTTAGTTCTACGCTTAAGTTACGCCCCCGAGCCTTCACATCTTTGAAATTGGTAACAAGGAGTGAGAGCGGCGTGCTCTGGTTGTTGCCCATCTTTGGACTGCTCCTACAAAGAGAAGGAGGGACGAAAATGAGTGTGAAGCAGAGGGGAGTATCCGACAGGTCCGGTCCTGGAAGGGGAAGAAAAGGTTTTATGTTTCGTTTTGGACTTACACTTAACACTTCACAATAACGGACAGACAGTGAGAAATGATGAGCCTTCGCGAGCGCGTGTCAGACTTCCGACCTGAGTCAGACGGGGCAACCAAGGATGGAGGCCCCCAGATGGGCACTGGGGAACGTCTCCCACTAGTCCCGAGTGGCTGTCTTTTAGCGTGCCCGCCAAGACCGTGCCACTTACAAAACAGACCAATACAGATTACAGATTATGGATTTCGCGAAATTTCAGGGAGACAGACAGAGATAAAGACAGAGACAGTGACAAAGCCGGCTTACCTACAGATTAAGATCCGTTGACTTGGGGGTCTGGTGGGCTTGGGGGAAATCCCGGACGAGCCCCCATTTGTTATGCCCAGACTGTTTATTCCCCAAAGAAGACCACCAGAGTCCAGAGTCAAAGCTAAGCAGCAAGGATCTTTATTACAGGTTCGAACCTGAAACTCTCCCTCGCTCGCGAAACGAGACGGGCAGGAGAGCTCCCCCACTGAGCTCCGAGCAGTGTTATATAGTCTAAGAAAAGTGGGCATAGAGTTATTATACAAATCAGATATATGATTGGCTAGTGTTTGAACAAGGCGATTTGGCTAACTATGATTGGTTCCCGCCATTTCTGATATTTCAGTTCAACCTTTGAGGCGGGAGAGCAGGTTTATGGCAGCAAGAGTTTATCTTACTTAAACACGTCTTGTGACCTTGCCTCAGAACTTACAAAATCTCTGGTATGTGCAAAACAAAATCTCTGGTACGTGCAGAAAAACAGGTGCTCATAGAACTTACGAAATCTCTGGTATGTGCAAAGATTAGAGAGCAGAACAAAGGTGTAGCGGGGAGGGGGCGGGTACACATCTATCTTTGTGTCCTTTCAATGTCATGTGCTTTTATACTGTCTTTTCAAGTATACTGATTGATAGTATGCCATTGATAGATTACTTTGATACTTGATAATGTCATGCTTTTCCAAATCAGCTCACTAAGATGGGGGCATTGCAAAAAACCAGGAAAAAATTCCATACAAGCCCATAAAATAATTATATACTTCTTCTCAAGTAAATAAGTTATTTCAAAACCATATACTGAAAAGCTGTTGATTAAAACATCACTATGATGTTTCTATTTTGAAAAATCTATGCAATAAAACTATCATAAAGTGTATGTGCTTTTTAGAAAAGAACAAAATTGGTTTTTACCTAGCTATCACTTCATAGGAATGTTTGAATACAGAATATATCTAACATTTACTACTTCCCTGTATCTTTTATTCATTCTAGAAATATTCAATCCTACTTTTTATTCTGTTATGACTAAATTCACATTACCTATCATCATATCCCCACTCAATATCTCTGTGAACTCTAATTTACAGACTCAAGTACATATGGAACTTTCTGATAGTTATTTTATCTATTACAGTTTGCTTTTAACCAATATGAGCAGCCATATTTTATTTACAAGTAAACTTCTGTTTTTGGCATTTATAGATAAGTGGACGATGTAAAAAATTGACCTTCTTTACACATTTAACAATTACATGTATATTTATTGCTAAGGGCTTTCCTTGCCAGCTGACATACTGGATCATTTTCTATTTTGTATTATATCACAAGCAGGTCAGGAATCTACTTCTGGGTATCTTAACATACCGGTACACTTCTGCATTATTTATTTCTCTCAGAAACACATATGGTTTGGTTTTCCCTCCATGTTACAGGCACACAAATATGAAGAAATCAAGTCAGTATTGATTTACACCACAGATAATTATAGATGAATGTGTGAGAAGGCTCTCTAATAGAATTCTGTCAATCAACTCCAGGCCAAACTTTCTCATTATGTGTTTGCTGAAACTATATGATGGAATTTGTCTGGTGACATTTCAGGGATAGTGACTTTGATTTCAAAGGAAATGTTTCAGGTTCATTTCATTACCTTAGAAAAGTAAAAGCAAATTTGCCTTATAAAAAGCAATTACTTCCTAGCTGACCAGTGCACAATAGCAATATAAGAGAGATTTCTCATTCCACTATTTAAATTCTGAACCAGCAAACTAGTGTTTGATTTTGCTTTAAGCCAATTTTACTGTGTTTGAATTGCAAAAGCATTTAATCTTCGTAAAGTAGGTCATTATAATGGAGATCATATTGTATTGGTATGGAATACCAGGTAAGGGACAATAAGGTGCTGGTATTTTAAAAGTATTCATGGCATCCTAAAAATAATATTTGGTAGAAAATATTTATGAATACTTTAAGAAATACAGAGAACATATTGTAAATGGACATTGCATGATTATTGGCTTCTGAAGTTACACTTTTATTTATTTCAAATCATAGTTCTGTGAAATTTTAACTGATGACTATTAAAAGTATTTTAATCTATAGTCAATATAGTGACTATTACGAATAAAATATGAGAAAAACTTGATCAAATTTTACTCACAATTTCATAAATATTTTAAATGTATGCTCCATAATAAAAATATTCTTAAAACATTCTTAAAAATTTCTTAATTTAAAGAATATTTCACAAGTTAGAAAAATAGAGATAGCATCCAGAGGGCCAATTGCTAGTATGCACGCATTTATTAACCTTCAGTATCAAGTCTAATAAAGGGTTAGAGGAAATCTCCAAATCATAAAAATTGTCCTATGAGTATTACACAGGACAAAAACACAAAATTTGAGATTCACAAACAGAAAACAATGTAAGGCTTAGTTAAATGAAGCAAGATGATTTTTGTTTATAGTGCTGACAAATAGCTTTATTTAAACTTAATCTCCAAAATAAATCTCCAGAGTGAAGAACATAAAAAGAGAAAAAGTATCAACAAATTAAAAAAAAAATCAAATATAGATGAAATTTATCTCCAAATTCAAATAAGCTTTAAATGTATGGCACTGGAACTATAAAAATTTATGGTATGAACACAAATGTTAGAATTTTAAATAATAAAAATATAAGTATGTATTTATTTACAGACTTCTTTGTGAGTATCAAAATCTCAAGGGCAGAAGGTTAGAATATCTTATTTTTTTTTCAGCCAAAGTGTTTATATTTTAGACTATTTGAATACAAATCAAAGTATTTCTTACAGGTTGAGATAATAGGTTATTTACATACCAATGTGTGCTAATAAACATTTTAAATTTTTTTTTCAATAATATTTTGCTTAGAGCCATCAATTATGATTCATTTTTTGTTGATGAAACTACAATAAATTTATATACATTGAATAACTTTCAGTGAATCCTTAGTGCTATAAAAAGTGTATCATTAAATCTAACAGGTATATTTGAGTCTTATCTGTATGAGTACAAAAGAAAACTATGAATAAAAATGATCTATGGTTGTCATCATATACAAAAGGAAAAAAGTAGAAAGCTTTTATATTCTTGTCAGGATGTAAATCACCCAGAGACAGTAAGTCCAATGAGATATAGGGGAATAAACATAAGTTACCTAAGTGTTGTGGAAAAATATGGGAATAGTGCTTGAGTCAAACAAAGAGACTTTCATGATCAGTTGGGATAAATGAGATAGGCACATGGAACATGTACAGGTAACAAAAAACATTGTTAGAGGGTAGAAGAGAAATTTACAACTGAAATTCTGAATTAAGATGAATACTAACAATGTACTTAAAAACAATGTAGTCACAAGTTAAAAGTCTTTTTAAGATCAGACTTTTTCATGAACTTAAGAAAATGAGTATCAATAACACATTTGAGATTATTTGACATTATTTAGTGAAGTGAAAATAGTTACCTTCAGATATTTTTAAATAGGAATCAAAATACTTTTAAAGAATAAGAAAATAAACATTTTCCACATAGCCTCACACGATTAAGAAAAAATATCAGGAGCATCGTAAATGTTCTCTCCTTTTGAAGCTCTTTTGTTTGAAGCTTTTCAGTTTTGAACCAGAAAACTGGTTGTATAAAATAACTGAGAAAAAATTCCTGACAAATGTCCCTTATCTTTTTCTTATAAATAGAGGAAGTATAATATTAATGATAATGCATTTCAAGTTACTTAGTTATTGAGGCATTAGAAATAAAGTATGTATACAAATTCCAGTACTGGTGTCTTTAACAATAATAATATGTTTTCATTATTATTTAAGAAATTTTTGATAGCTCATTATTTCCTTGTGGCTTAATCATAAATCCATTAGCTTCCCCAGATTCAATTCCAGAAAATTTACATTCTGAACTCAACATTACTCAGTATTCCCCCAATACAGTACATACTCTAATACTCTCATGACTTTGCTCCTAATTTTCTCTTCGCTTTACATGCTTTCGACATATACATTAAACATTACTTTCTTTGTAAATCTGTGCCTTCTTTCATTAGGTAGAATTCACTATTACATATTCATGTTTCTTTCAAGCCTCTGCATAAGCATATTTTGCATGAAATGCTGCAAATTACTCTCCCAAGTGTCTATGAATTTGTGCGGGGGCAGAAGTTTTTTTATTCACTACAATATCCTTAACACCTACCATAGTGCCTGATGTGCATTACTCTGTGATGGCTAATACAATAACTATGGATGTTAATGTCAGGCCTCTGAGCCCAAGCCAAGTCATTGCATCCCCTGTGACTTGCCTGTATACGCCCAGATGGCCTGAAGTAACTGAAGAATCGCAAAAGAAGTGCAAATGCCCTGCCTCGCCTTAACTGATGACATTCCACCACAAAAGAAGTGAAAATGGTCGATCCTTGCCTTAAGCGATGATATTATCTTGTGAAATTCCTTTTCCTGGCTCATCCTGGCTCAAAAAGCTCCCCCACTGAGCACCTTGTGACCCCTACTCCTGCCCGCCAGAGAACAACCCCCCTTTGACTGTAATTTTCCTTTACCTACCCAAATCTTATAAAACGGCCCCACCCTTATCTCCCTTCGCTGACTCCCTTTTTGGACTCAGCCCGACTGCACCCAGGTGAAATAAACAGCCATGTTGCTCACACAAAGCCTGTTTGGTGGTCTCTTCACAGGGACGCACATGACAGTTAACTACTAACATACAATAATAACTACTGATTAACAGTTGTGATAACACTTGTCCACTAAATTATTTACAATGATTTCTCATTTAATTGATCCAACAACTCTATGTGATTGATACCATTATTATCTTTACATTACTGCTGAAGAAACTAAGGCAAATAGAAGTAGTGCAACTTACATATAGATGTTTGATGAATATGGATACAATTCCAAAGTAGTCAGATTTATTTTTTTTTTCCTCCATGTGCAACGTTCCAGTTCAGTATAACTAAAGACAACTGTATCTCTAAGTCTGGGAGAGTTTACCACAATTGAAGCTCCTCAAGATCTTTGAAAGATCATTTGGGCAAAAATGACATTTGGAGAAAAAAGTTATAAACAGTCCGCTAAAAGTTACTTCCCTGGAATAAAATTTAGACACTGCATCTGGGCATCATTTAAACAGCTTTGATCGGGGCATTTTCATGATAGAACTGTTTTTAACCTACCAAAGTACCATTTCATTTGCTGTCCTGGCTTGTTCTGCTTATCAAAACAACCAACCAAGGAAAAACATAAAAAACGAACACCAAAATCACAGCAAACAAAAACACAGATGCTGCCTGGCCCTGAGTCCCTACATCATCAGCAGCAAGGACTCATTCCCTCTCCCACCGAAAACTGACCCAAAATTTTGAAATTTGGACCCTCAGCCCATTTAATTATTTACCTGCCAGCTCCAAATCAGAGTAGTACCACAAACTTCTGTCATAAGATGAGCAAGATTAATTTCTGGATCTTTATTTCATTCTCACTATAATTCATACTTCTTCAAATGTTCTGACAGAAAAAAATAAGTTTGGTAAGTTTGGCATCATTTCAATGGACATGGCTTATCTTCTACCCAATGTGAGTTTCTGAACCTTTTCCTAATGCTAGTTAAAGGAGAGTGGAGGCAACAATACATAGACTTTTCAGATTCCAGTATGGTTAAAAAAAATAAATAAATAAAAAGAAAGAAAATAAAGAAAAAAGGGAGATTAACTCAAGATTTTAGTAAAAAAGATAGAAAACTCTGCAAGGAAACACTAACTTTTAACACTTGCAAACATTTAAAAAATGTGAAAACATAGATAAGCTGCCCCTAAAGACTGTGTTGTTTTAGTATTGAAAATGAAGTAATGGAATATTGCAACTAACAACCACATACAACATAAAACTTATCCAATATGACAATTTTATGATTTCTACAATGATATATGTTCCAAATTTAAGATCTACTATTCTAGAAATGCGGTATGTTCCATCTAATTGCCAATCATTTTAAAACATTTTTCCAAAGCAGAAGATCTAAATAATTGCTCAATTTAATGAACTAATAAGAAGTTCTAATAAGTTACTGACCTTCCTGTTTAATTGTACTCATTAAAAGCTGGAATAAAATGCTAGCATTTGAAAGGAACATTTTCTTTCTTTCTTTCTTTCTTTTTTTTTTTTTTTTTTGAGACGGAGTCTCGCTCTGTCGCCCAGGCTGGAGTGCAGTGGCCGGATCTCAGCTCACTGCAAACTCTGCCTCCCGGGTTCACGCCATTCTCCTGCCTCAGCCTCCCGAATACCTGGGACTACAGGCACCCGCCACCTCGCCGGGCTAGTTTTTTGTATTTTTTAGTAGAGACGGGGTTTCACCGGGTTAGCCAGGATGGTCTCGATCTCCTGACCTCGTGATCCGCCCGTCTTGTCCTCCCAAAGTGCTGGGCTTACAGGCTTGAGCCACCGCGCCCGGCTGAAAAGAACATTTTCAAGAAATCATATTTAGAAACAAAATTCTTGCTGGGTGCGGTGGCTCACGCCTGTAATCCCAGCACTTTGGGAGGCCGAGACGGGCGGATCACGAGATCAGGAGATCGAGACCATCCTGGCTAACACAGTGAAACCCCGTCTCTACTAAAAATACAAAAAATTAGCCGGGCGTGGTGGTGTGTGCCTGTAGTCCCAGCTATGCGGGAGGCTGAGGCAGGAGAATGGCGTGAACCCAGGAGGCGGAACTTGCAGTGAGCCGAGATGGTGCCACTGCACTCCAGCCTGGGCGACAAAGCAAGACTCCGTCTCAAACAAAACAAAACAAAACAAAAAAAACAAAACAAAAACCCCAAAAAACAGAAACAAAATTCTTTCTAACCAAAATATAAGCACAATAATGCAGGAGATAACAGTAAATAAAATACTTATAATTTGCATAAAATAGTTTTAAAAGAAAACTTCATACACAGGATGGATGAGATATTAAAGAAAACAAACCTATTAAATATTATTTACTTAAAGGCATAATTCTAGTTTCATAAGCTTTGTATATTTCAAATTTTTAGTATAGCCACAACAAACTAATTCATTTGCATGTCTTAGAATAAGATCATCTACTTTTTGACTATTTCTTTTTTCTTTTTTTTTTTGAGACAGAGTCTGGCTCTGTCACCCAGGCTGGAGTGCAGTGGCACGATGTCTGCTCACTGCAAGCTCCGCCTCCCGGGTTCATGCCATTGTCCTGCTCAGTCTCCCCAGTACCTGGGACTACAGGCGCCCGCCATCATGCCTGGCTAATTTTTCTATCTTTAGTAGAGACGGGGTTTCACCATGTTAGACAGGATGGTCTCTATCTCCTGACCTTGTGATCTGCCCGCCTCGGCATCCCAAAGTGCTGGGATTACAGGCGTGAGCCACCGCGCCTGGCTTCTATTCTTTGTCAATACAAAATACAGCCTCTGAGAGTCTCATTTAAGATTTTCTGTCAGCTTTTCTGAAAATCAAGTGAACGCTGGTTGTTTCAGGGCAAAATGACTTGTTCTGCTGAATTTTTTCTAAGAATGAAATTAAAAAGACATATCATACCATAATAATCTCACAGGGGAATAGTAAACAAAGAACAAGACAAATGTAAATATCTATTTTCAAGAGACTAGAGGACAATATTAATGTGACATACTGACATTTTGAAGCCACAAAAGAAGACTTGGCATTAAGTATTCTTATATAAAAACAGCAATCAGAAGCCATGTGAGCAATAATAAAAAAAGAAGCTGCAACAATAAGTAAATAAATGAATACAAACATCACAGTAACCTAGAAGATGTTATTACCAAAATAACGTTCAGATCTTACTTCAAATAGTATCTACCCTTTTTAAGGATGAAGATTCAATCTCAGCGAAATTGGTTTGGTTTCTCACCTCGGAATATTTATTTGGTCATAGTAAACAGTTGGGTCAGTGGATCAGCAGTAACTGATTGCAACATTCTTAAGTAGATGCACATTACATTTTGTAGGGGATCAAAATATGCCATCCTCATATATGCCAATTAAGCATAAGATTATTTTGAACTGGAAATACATAAGATTTAACAGATGCAGAAAGCAGCTTTCCAAAGCTTTCTTTCTTTGAAGAAAATAAAAAACTTCCAAAAAATGGTGACTGCTGTAAAATCCCCTCTCCTAGGGAAGTTTTATGGCCATAAAAAACAAAGTAAGCACGAAGATGGACTATACAAGTGCTTCATTAGTTTCTCTCACACATATTTACCCCCTGACGGTATAGTGCCTTGAAATCCTAAAAGCCTTTTTCTTTATTGTCGCTTTTGTCTACGTATTTATTGTTCTTTGCTAAGATGTTATATAAGCCCAACGTCTAACCACTCCTTTGAATTGCTGATCACTGAGGTTTCTCCCATATGAAATGTGTTAAACATAATAAACTGTTTATGTTTCTCCTGATAATCTGTCTTTTGTCAATCTAATTTGCAGGCTCCCAAACAATAAACCTAAGATGGGTACTGATATGGTTTGGCTGTGTCCCCACATAAAATCTCATATTGAATTGTAATCCGAATGTTAATCCCCACATACTGGGGGAAGGACCTCATAGGAGGTGATTAGATCGTGGGGGTGGTTCCCCTACGCTGTTCTCATGATAGGGAGTGAGTTTTCGGGAGATCTAATGGTTTTATAAAGGACTTTTCCCCACTTTGCTTGTGCTTCTCTCTCCTGCTGCCATGGGAAGTAGGATGTGTTTGCTTCCCCATCTGCCATAATTGCAAGTTTTCTGAGGTCTCCCCAGCCGTGGGGAAACGTGAGTCAATTTAATCTCGTTTTCTTAAATATAAATTGTCCAGTCTTGGGCAGTTATGTATAGCAATGTGAGAAAGAACTAATATAGGTACTGAAAAAAAGTTTTACTGTTTTCTTAACTACACTTTTAGCCATTTATATGTAACAGATCCACGCCATCATCAAGAAGGGCAATATTGTTTTAAATCTGCTTTTTGTGACAATAAGTATTGAGGGCCAAAAGGGATTATAAAAATCGTCTAGTACAATGTCCTCATTGTGTTATTGTAAAAAGATAGTCAAAAAGCCAACTTACATAGGTAAATGAGGTATAAAGTTGAATCAAAAACAGTTGGCTAGAACCCAGTTCTCAATTCTCTTGAATTCTTCTTTTATTTTTTTCCTTCCTTTTCTTTTTTTTAATGATTATAACACAATGTCCTCTCTACCACATTGGCAAGTGGCAATCTTTATTTTTCCTAGACTAAAAATGAAAGTACACCTCAATGTCATAGTTTAAAAGGATATAATAAAGCTGACTTTGGTGAAAATTAATATTTTGGCTATTCCTCCAATTTCAAATATAATAGATATCTATATGAAGCTCTTTCTTTTTTTGACAACTTAAGTAATAACTTTATAAAATATTAGGTCTATACCCTGCTGCTATTGTAATAGGCTTTGGCTGCAATCTTTTGGTATTGACAGTTTCAAAAGAACAATATGTCTTCTGATACCCTGTGAAATAAAAATAACAATTTTCTTTAGTGCAATTATTTTTCCAATGGAAATGCTGGTAATTAAAAGGATATTAATATGTTTCTACTGTTAGTGAGTTGCTTTTGCTTCTTTTGGCACAGAGAGTAATGAATGAGCACTGAGGTATTGAGGGCTCCTGCAGTTATAAGCCAGAGAAGGTCTTAATTTAAGATACTCAAAACTGCTGTTATAGGACATCTGAAGTAGTCTGTGGAATTCAAATTCAAACTGAGTTTATTTTATCTGTTATATAAATTAGATGTAGAGTTTAAATTTTATTGCAGTAAGTAAAAATTCAACATCAAGTTTAATCAGGCACTTGCTTGGTTGGTCTCACTTGTCTTCAAAATACACATTGGAAACTGCTAGAAAAGAGCTGTTGTAGTATTAGAGGTAATTCTGTAACTAATTAAAAAATATAGTGCAATTGTGACTAAACTGGAAGAGATATCTATCCTATAAATCATACCAAAAGGAAGTATATAGAGGAAAAATTTATAGAAAGCAGTGAAGAATACTGGTCATGCTACAACTGAATGTATAAATTGATAACAGTTTAAGAAAAGACAACTTATGTGCTAATTCGACTTTGAACATTGGGCAGATGATACTGCACAAAGGGTGGTATAAGGAAGGGAAGTATCCCTAGATAATTTCAGATTACAACATCAAGCATAGTAAAATCATTATGATATAGTTGGACACTATAGTAAAAACAATCTTACATTTGTTCTGTAATTTTAAATAGCACAAATATATATATACACACACACACATATATATACACGCACATATATATATTATTTCTTCACTAGATTTCAAATACCTAGCTTCTTTCTAAAAGATAAAAACAAAGTAATGTACTATAAACCATACATATTTAAACTGTACAAATTGACAGGCATTGACATATGGATACATGGATACAATCATGAAATTATTATCGCAATCAAGATAATGAACATTGTTATCATTTTAAAGGGATCCCTTTTGCCTCTTTGCAATGCATTCTGCCCTACATAATGTCCAGAGCCAGGTTATTGCATTCTGTTGCTATAGATTCCATTTTATTTTTTTAGAATTGCATCTGGAGTCACACAGTCTGTATTATTGGTATTTGGTTGCTTTTCTCACTACAATTATTCAGAGATTCATTCATGTTGTTTTTGTTTGTCAATTGTTTGTACCTTTTTGTTGCTGAAAAATCCTCAATTAAATGAGCACACCACAAATTATCCAGTCAGCTGTTGAAGAACTTTGTTTGTTTTTTCTTGTAGTTTTTGGCTGTTACAACTAAAGTTATTATGAACAATTGTGTAGGATATTTGTGTGAACATTTGATCTTTATTTTTTTAATTTTATAATTTTCTCCTATTTTTTGCTTTATTAATTTCTACTCTTATCTTCATTATTATATTTATTTTTTCCTGCTTACTTTATGTCTTTTGCTCATTTAGTTTCCTAAAGTACAGACTGGATTTATTTTTTAAACTATCTAATTTTCTAAAACATTAGACTGGTGCAAAAGTAATTGCAGTTTTGTGTTAACAAGAACAACTTTTGCACTAACCTAATAGTTGTTTACCACTATAAACATCTCTCCCAGGATTTCTTTTGCTGCATCTCAACCCATTATATATTTTAGGTTGTAGCTTTTATTGTTTGAAATATCTCCTGATTACTTTGCAATTTTTTGAATGTAACATTTCTTTTTAAAAACACTCTCAATTCTGTTTTATTGATTTATATGTCTGTCCATTTGCCAGCATCACATTGGTTTGCTTACTGTTGCTTTGTAGTAAGTTTTGAAATGGATAAGGGTGAGTCCTGCTACTTTGTTCGTCTTTATCAAGCTAATTCCACTATTTGAAACCCTTACAATTCCATATGAACTTTAAAATCAATTTGTCAATTTCTATAAATACATCATTGATTCTGGTAGTGATTATGTTACATTTGTAGATTAGTCTGAAGAGTATTGTCATTTTAACAGGTTAAATTGTCCAGTGCATGCACACAGTATGATTTTCCCAATTACTTAGATTTTCTTTTAATTTCTCTGAAAAACATTTTGTGGTTTAAGAGTATGTACTGCACTTCTTTTGTTAAGTTTGTCCATATAAGTTTTTTAACCTTCTTGGTGCTATTAAAAACGGAATTTATTTTTAAATTTTATTTTTGGATTGTTTACTTGTAGTGTGTCTTTGACTTTTAGCATTTTTATTGTCATGTGTCTATGTAGATCATTTTGCATTTCTTTTGTTTATTACAACTACTTTAGAATGTTCATGTTTATAAAATATAATTTATATATATTTACATCTAGCATACTGTTTTTCTAAGGCTGTTTATGTTACCTGTGTTTTTTTGTTTTGTGTTTTGTTTTTTGTTTTTATGTTTGTTTCCCTGGTGCGGCAGGAAAATGGGATCTGGAGGCAGGGAACATAAGGCCAATTTACACTTCAGCTCTGACAGGAAATATCCTCTCCACAGGGCATAGGCGGCAAATGACTTTGTAACTTTACTTCATCCTCTCCATTCACATACAGCCTACCCCAAGTAACTAATGGAATCTGCTAGGGGGTAAAGTTTCAAAAATTCTGTAACAGGGACTTTGAGCCCCTGTGATCAAGCCTGCTCCCACACTGTGGCATGTATTTAATTTTCAATAAAACCCTTAATTCCTTCCTTCCTTTGTTTTTGTGTTTTGTCCAGTTCTTTGTTCAAGATGCCATGCACCTGGACACCCTCCAGTTTCTTTTCAAGCCTGATAACGTTTTGTTGAAAACCATTTTAGATAATATATTGTAGCAACACAGGGCTGACCCACCCCTTTGGGACTTGTTGTTTTGCTTGCTTATATTTATACTTACTAACTGAATTATTCTAGTAAAGTCTACTTTTCCATCTACAATGTTCAGACCCTGATGTTTTTCCTCTGAGAAGGGAAGCATCCCAGAGTCATCCTGAAATGACAGTTGTCTGGGTAGGGCTAACTTCTTTCCCTCACCACACTTAGTTACGATACTTCACAAATTACAACTCATTGCTCCATTATTTTCAGCAATACCCTCATGAGTACATTCCTCTACACACTACTCCATTTACATTCTGGCTTCTTTGAAAGTATAATTTCTGAGATCAATGTTTTCTTTTCGTTCTGACTCTAGGAGGACTCTTCCTAGCTGTATTATTCCCTGTTTGCTTTCTTTTTTTCTTCCAGAAAACTGGGTGCTTATAGTTTATCTCATATCTTAAATCTCTTTCTAATTGCCGATCACCCAAATCTTCATTTCCTCATTCTGTTTCAACTGAGATCAGTTTATTGGGAGGATGTTATAAATACTCTGTTTTATGGTCTGTTTCTTCCCCGGGCAAAATTTCTGAGCCATGGCTTTGTAGGTGGAGGCGGAGACAATAGAAAACTCTTTTTCTGAGTGACACTGTTACTATCGGAGTAAATAAATTACTGGACAGATGTCAGGATCCTGGGGTCATCTCAGTTGCCTCTCCTAGTGTGAAAACGGCAAAATGATCAGGGCCCCAGTATTGTCCGCGCACCACACTCAAAGTAATACCTGCGTTATGCACGTGGAAATTGGACAAGAAAAGGGATCCTTCATCTCTTAACTACACTTATGGGGAAGTAGCCTCAGCAACATGTCGCAGTTGGCATGATGAGAAACACATTCTGCTCTTCCTTGGAAGAAATTCCTCTGTCTGTGTTAACTGTGTTATTGCTGCAGCTGACTGAAATACAGTCTCTATCTCTCCGCGCTACAAGGGGTGAAAGAGAGACCCTTGGTTCAAATACCAGACTCTTGCCTTTCTTACTGAATTTGCATAGATGTTCTGGAGTATAGATTCACTTGCTGTTTACCCTAAGATCATTTCTAGAGACTTCAAATGTTGGTTCCTTTTTTTTTACAGCTCTTACAAGTTTCACTGGAGAAAGGTTTATGCTGGTTATACTTGAAATCAATCGTCTGTGTGTTTTTTCAGCTTTCAAATATTTGAGGATTTTGAGTATCTGTTTGTATTTTTGAAATATATAATTATTTTATCACCAGAACACATTCTATGTGTGATTTAAACCCCTTAAAATTATTAATATTTGTTCTGTTGTATAGAATACAGTCTATTTTAGCAAATATTTTATGTGCAGTGGAAAAAAAAATGTGTCTATTGATTTGTCTGTTGTTGGGTAAAATTTTCTAGGCATATCAATTAGGTCAAGGTAATTATTAGTGTTTGTCAAGTCTTCAATAGTCTTGTTGAATTTCTACTTGTATACATTATTGAGGAAGGAATGTTGAAATCTTACTAGAACTATACATTTATTCATTTCTCTTTTAATCTTAATTTCAAGTATTTTAAAAATCTGTTATTACATACATAAACATATACTATTGCTTTGTCCTGTAGGTGAGTTGACCCCTTACTCATTATGAAATGAACTTCTTTATCTCTGTTAATATTATTTTCTTTATCTATTTGTTTTCTAAAAATTAATATGGTTATTTCATTTTATTTTGTTTAGTGTTAGCATGATATATCTTTTTCATTCCTTGTATATTTAAGCTTATATAAAATTTGGCCTTATATGAAACATGGATTCCTTGATGACAGTATATAGTTCGCTCTTGCTTAAAAAAAAAAAAAAGTCAAACCTGGTAATCTCTGCTTTTATTATTCATGGCTTCAACAATTTACATTTAATATGATTATTATGGTTTAAATGTAAAATTTTGTTATCTATTTAGTTTTTCTTTCCATCTGTGCACACATCCTATTTGGAAATTTTTTCATATCTCAGAGCAATAGGATGTTAGAT
Source organism: Theropithecus gelada (assembly GCF_003255815.1). Lineage (NCBI taxonomy): Eukaryota > Metazoa > Chordata > Mammalia > Primates > Cercopithecidae > Theropithecus > Theropithecus gelada. The sequence goes on from NC_037668.1 coordinate 133,254,137, forward strand.
AACAATATATTTGTATCTTATACAAGTACATCAAGAAACAATAATACTGGAAACTATGTTTATAGGTAAGGTGTCAGATTACTATAATCCATTGGTGGCAAACGAAGCTTTCTGAACATCATACCAAAAACAAAACCTATAAAACCTATTAGGATGTTTAATAATGAAAGCATTCGGAGGTCAAAAATATTAATAAATAATAAAGCAAATGCTAGATTAAAAGTGAAAGTAAATTACAAAAGTTGACAATCTTTACTTTCTGAGATTTTTACAAACCAAAACCAGAATCCTTATAAAGAAAAGAGAGATAAAATACATTATTATGTCATCCACCACAGTAAGCAGAAGTCAAGATTACATCCAACAAGTGATATCCTTACATAATTCCCTTCCTCTATGTAATAGCTAAGCATATGTCTATATCAAACCAATTGAATTTGGCGAAAGTATTGGGGTAGTCATTACATTGATAATTTCTTAGGTGGCTGGAAAGAGAGTTCTCTGTTGACCTTGAAGAAGGAAGCTGCCATGTTCTGAGGGAGCCTGTGAGAGTGACATATAGTAAAGAACTGGGAGCAACCTCTCAGACTTAAGAGTAGCCCTCAGCTATCAGCCAGCAAGAAAATGGAGTCAACAACCACATGAGCAGGGAACAGAACTCTAAGCTTCAGAAAGAAATAATTGCCACCTTCATTTCAACCTGGGGAGACCAAAGAAGAGGACCAAAGTAACTCATGCATGGACTCTTGACCCACAAAAACTGCAGTATAACAGATGTGTGCTGTTCAAAACCACTAATTTTGTTATGCAACAATAAAAGTAAATGCATTTGTAGTAGAATAAACCTTACCCAAATGCTCAAAGCCATCAAGAAAGTATAATGAACAACAATAAATGAAACGTAAATGAATAAGGAGATGTCTTTAAGTAAACTTAGATGTGTTAAATGAACTTAAATGATGACTTTAAATGTGTTTTAAGTGATCAAAGACATGTCTTTGACCATTAAAAAACACATAAAATAATAACTTCCATTAATTATTTATACTTGTATTTATGTATCTATAATTATTATTATAACTACTATAACAGATAGTGATATTTTAATTTTTATATTTCAATTATTACTACATATATTGGTTTTATAATTGTTATTCGAGTGCAACATAATGTGTTTTATTTTGTGACCATTTAATATATAAATGCTACTCTTTTCATTGTTTATAAGCTCTTTGAGATGATGAGAGGTAAGAAGTCATTTTTGTCAGATGCTTAGTCAATATGTGTAGAAAGAAATATGTAAATAAAACTTATAGTGGGCAGTAATGTGACTCTTTACACACAAGAATACTTTCTTTTTCAAACAATCTCTTTGAAAAAAACCATTATTCTGAATAACTAGTCTGGGTTTCCTTTCCCTAGTTTGAAAAGGTGATAACTTTAAAAATTATTAGGGATTGATTTAGCAACTTTTTTTTTTCCATGCAAAGTACCATTACCACTCAAAGGCACTAATTAAACTCAACTGAACCGTTGGGAAGCATTAGGCAGACAGAGTTGCCACCTGCTGTGAGCCTCATAAGCTCGGTTTAAGGAGTATTATTAAGAAGGAAAAAGCAAGGATATAGCTCTAAAGGTGGAATCAGTTGGAGTCACTCCATGTACCACTAGCCCCTTCCCATGTATGCCTTTGTACTTTCACATAGTTTCCTTTCAGTTTTCAAAAAACCTACGGAGAATAATATTGATTCTAATAATAAAATTTTGATTTATCTCCAAATATGCTAAGACTGACACTTTACTTCTCAGCTGACCATTCTGTATCTCTCTGTACCTTATCAACAGGATAACAAAACAGTTGTTTCTTTCTTGGTGGTTGCTGAAGACAAAAATTGTTGTAGAAATCCAGTAATAGAGTATTAGAAGGAATAGAAATAATGTATTTAGAATACAACTACTACTAATAGTTAACATCTACTGGATGCTTATAAGTAACGCTCCAAATGGTTTACATGTTTTCAATTCTTTTAACATTTTATCAGATTAATATTACCTTTGCCACAATTGTGAATACTACAATAACTCTAAAGTACATTTATTGTTATTTTGTAAGACCCTTATTTAACCGCCAGTAAGCCTGAGGAAATGAGATATGAAAGTATTCTTATAAGAGTAATAATTTTGGCCTGGTACAGTGGCTTACCCCTGTAATCCCAGCACTTTGGGAAGCTGAGGTGGGTGGATCACAAGGTCAGGAGTTTGTGACCAGCCTGACCAACATGGTGAAACCGTGTCTTTATTGAAAATACAGAATTTAGCTGGGAGTGGTGGTGCGTGCCTGGAATCCCAGCTACTCGGGGGGCTGAGGCCAGGCTGGAGTGCAGAAAACATTAAATCTTATTGTAACATTTGAAATGTGACATACTCTGACTTATAGCTCCTGTCCAGCATCAGTTGAAGCCACACCAGCTTTTTCAATTCAGCCACATTGCACTCTCATGCCTCTGTATCTGTCAAACTCTTTGTTTCTGAGCCTTTTCAGATTGTGCTTCTTATTTAGAATGCTCCCCAAGTTAAACCCACATATTGGGGTCTGTATTTCCCCTAAGGTGGTGGATTAGAGGCATTGCTAGCATACCTCTCTCACTTGAAAGGGATAAATACTGTGTAGAGATTCACATTCTGAACTTTTTTTCAAGAAGGGACACAGGAACTGCACAGTAAAACCAAAGAAATCTACGGACCCTTTAAAGAAAGGAGGTGGTTGTAGCCTACACTGTGAGTCACAAGAAGGGCTGCAAGTCCCAAGCATATAAGAAAAAAAAGAGTTTCCTTCTGGGATACATACGCTGATCAAGGACCCTGAAAGTCCAGAACATGGGAGAAGGCCCTAACCCCACCCAGTTCAGGAACGGACTTGCAGAGGGTAGCGTGATATAAAAGTAGGAGCAACGGTGGAAAGAACCTTGCATGCACTCTCAAATCCCAAATGACCAAGGACAGCCATTCCTTACTGTTTCTGCATGGGGATCTTGCAGAGGACAGCAAAAAATTCAGTTGGTGTCATAGGTTGAAAGAATCTCACAATGGAGTTCATGATATAACCTTGGGTGGGGAAGAACTCACTTGACCAGGCCAGGGTTGAGGAGAGTGAAAAGTGGGCTGCAAGTGCAGAAGGCATGAGTGCAGGAACTGTGGGTTCAGGCACCTTGAGTACAAGAGCAGGTGGCCCAGCTTTACAGCAGACAGGGAGGGGCGTGATGCGAAAATTGTGGTCCGAATCTTGCAGGGAAAGCTTGTGACTCCCAGCAGTAGTAGCAAGTTCTGATTATAGGCTGAATGGAACTCAGCTTGCTGCTGACAGTGGAAAACTGTAGGAGTGGATCTCCTTCCCCAAGTGCATTATAACTGTGGGACCATCACCTGCTACTCCTCACTCCCTGCACAAACTCTTCTGTGCAGCAGAGGCAGCAACGCTTTTCTCTGGAACATCAACCCAGTGTTCTGAGACAAACTCCCATCCCCCAACACCCAGAGGTGCTGCTGCTTGCCCTGCACAAAGAGACTCAGAGTGCAAATCCACCCTATACAGTCCCCTCCTGGCTTTTCCCCACCACCCACCCTGATAGCTTAACACAAAGGACAGAATCCCTTGGGAGCTCCATCCACCCGCCCGCCACCCCCAACCCAATTGCCTGAGAAACCAGAGTACCCAGTCTGAGTAATGTAAGACAAGCAAAAATCCCACTGCTACTACCACAGCTGGTGTTCTTTTGCAAGCACCACCTCCTGGCTGGAAGACAACCACAACACTTCATTATAGTATCTCCTGGTAAAATAACACTGTGCCCAAGGAAGAGAAAACAGCTGCACAATCTCACCTATCACCACCGCCTGCTCCACTCTGGCTAACTGGAAGGTCCTGAGTCTGTACATATGATCAGTTTATTACTACTATAATCAGCATTCAAGAAAGCAACACACTACGTCTATCAATAAACAAGGAATTTCACAGAGGCTGTGTCACTCCCCCGCCACTCCATTAGAGCTGGGACTGCTACCATTGCTGGGAAACTTGAGGATGGGTCACGTCACCGGATTCCTTGCAGACATTCACCAATGGCAGCCTGGAGTGTGGCAACCTCACTGGGCAGCTAGACCCAGATAAGCAACAACACTAACACTAGTGTGGCTCCCAGAGACTCCTGCTCCTAGGTGGAGTGCACCCTATCAAAAGAACACCCCGTGGGACAAAAGAATTTGGATGGCAGGCCTTGACCACCAGATTCATCTACTAGTAGAAAGCTTCCTTCAGCAGAGGTAAAATTGAAGTGCTGGGCTCAGCGGGGAAACTCTTCAACTCTGTTTCAACAGTCAGACAGCCCTTGCGTGCTTAAAGGGTCTTGAAGAAGAGGAAGTATTTTCTACCTTGTCCACCACTGTAGGCACAGTTGCAGCTTCTCCCATAGGAGCTTGGCACAGATGCAATTACAGACAGCCTTTCTGAAACACATCCATGTGACTCCATCCCCACAGGAGGAGTGCCCTCGAGGTTCAGGCTTTCATGAGAAACAGAGTCACAATTCATCTCTATTTGGAACACCAACATTACTTTAGATGAAAAGAGGTGCCTTTCTGATCTAAACAGCAAGAGTCCTGAGATAGGAACATGTCTGAGAGGTCGATAACTTTCCTGCTGACCTGACAGAGGAGCTGAGGTGGCTCCAACTCTTCCCCCTACTAAGCTTTCAGCTCAATTCACTAACAGCTATTCCAGCCATCTCTGTCAAGGCTGGGACTTCATTTACACACTCGCTTTAGCCACACCCAGTACCTACTCAGAGACACTTTCCCCTAGTGGCCTGAAGCCAGAATCCTCAAACTGGGGAAAGTAAATAAATAAAAGTGGGCAAACCACAGGAGAATGAGATTAAGCTTTCAGAGATCTCAGTCATTTCAATCTGATAGGGAATAGTAAACTTTTTCACACGTTGTTTGTTACTACCACCAGTATATGAGAAAACCATTGCATTAGAGTATTCTCACACTGCTATAAAGACAGACCTGAGACTGGCTAATTTACAAAGATATGAGGCTTAATTAACACATGACTCTGCAGGCAGTGCAGGTGGTTCTGGGGAGGCCTCAGGAAACTTACCATCATGGCAGAAAGTGAAGGGGAAGCAAGCACATTTTCACATGGCCAGCAAGAGAAAGAGATAGTGAAAGGGGAGGTTCTACACATTTTCAAACAACCAGATCTTGTAAGAACTCTACCACAAGAAAGCATTAGGGGGCGGATGCTTAATCATTAGAAACCACCTCCATGATCCAATTATTTCCCATTAGTCTGGGTGACAGAGTAAGACTTCACCTCAAAAAACAAACAAACAAACAAATAAATAAATAAAACAAGGTCTTCACCGAGGCATACAGTCATCAGGCTATCTAAAGTCAACATGAAGGCAAAAATTCTAAAAGCAGTAAAACAAAAGCATCAGATAACCTACAAAGGAAAACCTCTCAGACTTACAGCAGATTTATTAGCAAAAATCTTACAAGCCAGAAAGAATTGGGGTCTTATTTTCAACCTCTTTAAACAGAACAACTCTTAGCCAAAAATTGTGTATTCTGAAAAACTAAGTTTTATAAAAGAAGAAATAAAATCATTATCAGACAAACACATGTTGAGGGAATTTGTCACTGTCAAAGCAGCACACTATGAGAAATGCTAGGCCGGGCACCGTGGCCTACAGCTGTAATCCCAGCACTTTGGGAGGTCAAGGTGGGTGGATAACTTGAGGTCAGGAATTTGAGAACAGCCTGGCCAACGCTGTGAAAAACCATCTCTACTAAAAATACAAAAATTAGCCGGGCGTGGTGGCATGCACCTGTAATCCTAGCTACTCAGGAGGCTGAGGCATGAGACTCGCTTGAACCCAGGAGGCGGAGATTACAGTGAATCAAGCAAGATAGCACCACTGAACTCCACCTTGGGTGACACAGTGATGTAGGAAAAAATAAAGAAGAAGAAGAAAAAGCAGAAATGCTAAAAGGAGTTCTAAGACTTGAAACAAAAGCCTGATACGCACCAAAACAAAACGTTTTAAAAGCATAAAACTCACAGGCCTATAAAACAATAACACAGTAAGAAAAAAAAAAAAAAAAAAAAAAACTAGGTAACAATCACCAAAAAAACAGAACAGTGCCTCATATCTCAATAATTGCATTGAAAGCAAATGGCCTAAACATTTCACTTAAAAGATACAAAATTTTGGAATGGATAAAATGTCAAAATCCAAATATCTCCTGCCTTCGAGAAACTCACTAAACACAGAAAGATTAATAGAAATTCAAGGTAAAATTGTGAAAAAGGGCATTTCATACAAATAGAAATAAAAGCAAGGAGGAATAGCTACTCTTATGTTAGACAAAACAGACTTCAAAGCAACAACAGTAAAAAGACAAAGATGATCACTATATAATGATTAAAAAAATCGATCCAACAAGAAGATTTTATAATCTTAAAGGTATATGTACCTAACATTGGAGTTTTTACATTCATAAAATAATTACTACTGTACCTAATTAATGAGATAGGCAGCAAAACAGTAATAGTGGGAGACTTCAATACACCAATGACAGCACTAGACAGACCTTTGAGAGAGAAAGTCACGAGAAAAACAATGGACTTAAATGACGAGCTAGAAAAAGTGGACTTAATGAATACTTACAGAACATTCTACCCAGGATCTGAAGAATATAGAATCTTCTCATCAGCACATGAAACATTCTCCAAGATAGACCATATAATAGGCTACAAAACGAGTCTCAACACATTTTTAAAAATATGAAATCATATCAAGTATCTTCTCAGAAAACAGGAATAAAACTAGGTATCAACTTCAAAAGGAACCCCTAAAACTATAAAAATACATAGAAATTAAATTATCTGCTTCTTATTGATATCTGGGTTAACAATGAAATCAAGAAGGATATTGAAAAATTCTAACTGAATAATAGATAGTGAGACAAGTTATAAAACCTCTAGAATACAGCAAAAACGGTGCTAAGAGGATAGTTTGTAGTGCTAAATTCCTGCGTCAAAAAATCTGAAAGAATACAAATTGACAACTCAATGTCACACCTCAAGGAATTGGAAAACACTAGAACAAACTAAACCTAAAGGTAGAAGAAATAACAAAGATTAGAGCAGAAGTAAATGAAATTCAAACAAAAAATAATAAGATCAATGAAAGAAAAAGTTGGTTCTTAAAAAAAAAAATTGGTAGCATTAGCTAGATTAGTCAAGAAGAGAGAAGACCCAAATAAACTCAATTAGAAATATAACTGAAGACATTACATTTGACAGAAAAATCATTTGAGACTTCTATGAACGTCTTTGTGTGCACAAACTAGAAAACTTAGAGGAAATGGACAAATTCCTGGAAATACACAATTCTTTCAGATTAAATCAGAAGGAAATAGAAACCTTGAACAGACTAATAACAAGCAGAGGAACTGAATTAATAATTTAAAAATTGCCATTAATTTAAAGAAAAGTTCAGGACCACATGGATTCACAGCCAAATTCTAGCAGACATTCAAGGAAGGGATTGATACCAATCCTACTGAAACTATTCCAAAAGATTGAAAAGGAGAGAATCCTCTCTAAATCATTCTATGAAGCCAGCATTACCCTGATACAAAACCAGAAAGGGACACAACAACAACAAAATAAAACTACAGACAGTTTTCCTGATGAGTTTAGATGTAAAAATCCTTTCCTTAACTAAATATTAGCTAACTGAATCCAACAGCACTTCATCATAATCAACTTATTTCCATCTCAAGGATGCCAGGATGGTTTCATGTATGTAAGTTTATAAATGTGATACATCGCATAAGCAGAATTAAAAACCAAAACTATGGAATCATTTTAATAGATGCAGAAAAGCATTTGACAAAATCCAGTACGGCTTAAAATAAAAAACTTTCAACAAACTAGGCATAGAAGAATTAAAGCCATATATGACACACCCATGGCTAACATCCTAGTGAATGTGAAAAAAATTGAAAGCATTCCCTCTGAAAACAGAAATAAGAAAAGGATGCCCACTTTCATCACTTCTATTCAGAATAATTCTGGAAGTACCAGCTAGAGTAATAAGACCAGAGAAAGAAAAAAAACAAAAACAAAAACAAAAAACAAAAAACTAGAGCATTCAAATTGGAAAAGAGGAATTGAAATTATTAGTGTTCGCAGACATGATTGTACACCTAGAAAGCCCTAAAGACTGCTTCAACAGACGCTTATATTTGATAAACAAATACAGTAAAATTTCAGGTTTCAAAATCAATGTACACAAAACAGTAACACTGCTATACACCACCAACAACCAAGCTGAGAATTAAATAAAAAACTCGGTCCCATTTACAAAATCTTTAAATAAATATAATAAAATAATATACCTGGTAATATATCTAATCAAGGATGTAAAAAAAAAAAAATCTCTACAAGGAGACTAACAAAACACAGTTGAAAGAAATCATAGGTGACACAAACAAATGGAAACACACTCCATGCTCACAGATTGGAAGAATCGATATTGTGAAAGTGACCATGCTGCCCAAAGTAATCTATAGATTCAATGCAATTTCCATCAAAATACCAACATCATTTTTCAGAGAATTAGAAAAACAATCCTAAAATTCACATGGAACCACAAAAGAATCCAAATAACCAAAGCAATCTTAAGCAAAATGTACAAATCTGGATACATTAGATTACCTGACTTCAAATTATATTACAAGACTTGTTACCAAAGCAACATGATGCTGATATAAAAGTAGGCACATCGACCAATGGAACAGAATGGAGAACACAGAAATTAAGGCAAATAAGTACAACCATCTGGTCTTTGGCACAGCTTACAAAAGCATATATTGAGAAATGGGAACTCTGCTTGATAAATAGTGCTGGGAAACTGGCAAACCACATGTCAAAGAGTGAAACTGGATCCCTATCTCTTATCATGTACAAACATCAATGCAAGATGGATCAGAGTTGAATCTAATATGTGCAACCATAAAAATTCTAGATGACAACATTAAGAAAACTCTTCTAGAAATTGGCCTAAGCAAATAATTCATGACTAAGATGCTCAAAGTAAATGCAACAGAAACAAAAATAAATAAATGAGATTAATGATTAAACTAAAAAGTTTCTGCACAGCAAAAGAAATAGTCAACAGAGTAAACAGACAAGCCACCGAATGGGACAAAATATTTGCAAACTACACATCTGACAAATGACTAGTATCGACAATCTATAAAAAATGCAAACAAATCACCCAGAAAAAACAAATAATTCAAATAAAAAGTGCATAAAAACTTGAATAGACATTTCTTGAAAAAAGGTGAATGGTCAACAAATATATGAAAATTGTTCAACTTCACTAATCAGGGAAATGCAAATTAAAATCACACCTCACTTCTGCAAGAATAATCATTATTAAAAAGTCAAAAAACATTAGATATTGCCATGGACATGGAGAAAAGGCAATACTTATACACTTTTGATGGGAATGTAAATAAGTACAACCTCTATGGAAAAGAGTGTGGAGATTCCTTAAAGAATTAAAAGTAGAACTAGCATTCAATACAGCAATCCCACTACTGGGTATCACCCTAAGAAAAAGAAGTCATATGAAAAAGATACCTGCACACATATGTTTAGAGAAGCACAATTCACAAGTGAATAGACATGGAACCAACGTAAGTGCCCATTGGCTAATAAGTGGGTAAAGAAAAAGTGGCATATGTACACTGTGAAATAATACTCAACCATTAAAAGGAACAAAATAATGGTTTTTGCAGCAATTTGGATGGAGCTGGAGGTCATTATTCCAAGTGAAGCAACACAGGCATAGAAGTCCAAAAACTGTATGTTCTCATTATAAGTGGAAGCTAAGTTATGAGTACACAGCAGCATGACGAGTAATATAACGGACTTTATAGATTCTTAAAGGGGAGGGTGAGAAGGGGGCCAGGGACAAAAAGCTACACATTAGGTACAATGTGCTCTACTCAGGTGACAGACGCACTAAAATGTCAGAATTCACAACTGTATAATTGAACCATGTAACAGAAAGCTACTTGTACCCTAAAGAAATTAAAGTAAAATAAATAAATTTAAAAAATGACATAAGAAAACAAATTGTGGATTGAAGAAGGAGGTTAGATTGTCAGGTTTTAATATTTGGAACTTTGAGAGTTTTAAGAAGCTCTAATCAGAGAATTGTGGATATACATTAAGATGCAATTGATATAACAAAGCAGCCTTGTAGGCATAATTAATACTTCGAATATCAGGAACAGTAAGAATTAAGTGAATATTAATAGGCAAATATGTTGAGATATTATGCCAAAAATAAATATCTAAACACACCCTTATGTCTGCACAGCAGAAAATACATTGTAAATATTAAAAGAAAAATACATAAATATAGTGTTACAGTTTTTAAAAATCACAGTAACCAAAGCAAGACAGATTAATCTTTTATATAAGGCAGTATCTGTGTAATTAAGTGTTTATATAGCTGAAGAGATTTAAAAGAAATAGCAGAAGTAATAGTGTTTACATTTGCTGAGGCAATTCAATAGAAATAAATAACAAGCATTACCACTTGTATCTGCCATTCACAGTGTAAATGCTTTACTTTCAAACATCACAATAATGTTTTTCCTTAGATACATATCTTCTTCATAATATATATTTCATTAAATTGAAATTTTAAAATGTGAATGGTTTGCTGAAGTTCAGAAAACTACGTGGCAGAAATATGTTTGAGTCTTTATAATCTAATTTTAAAGAGTAGCCATGATATAGAGTAAGAAAAGTGAATCAAGAGTAAAACTTCACATTGTTGAATGGGAAATTGGGCATAACACACAAAAATTTGGGGGTTCTAGATAAAAAAATTTATAAGACCCTCTTCAATTATCTAATTAGTGCTGATAAAATGTTTTTGTTTCACATATTATTTGATTTCTTAAAAAATTATTTCATAGCTTTGGTAGAATTATTTACGTATTGGCTTACTTTTTTTTAATTGTGAAAGTTCAAAGTTCTAATACATAAATTTTCAACCACTCTTTTAAGGATTAGCAAATGATTTGTTAAAGGACTTGACAGTCAATCTTTGAAGAATGTGGGTGATACAATTTCTGCTGCAATTATTTAATTTTTCTGTTGTGGCTTCAATGCAGTCATTGGTAATCTATACGTGGCTGTGTTCCTATAAAACTTTATTTACAAAATCAGGTAGTTAATTAAATGAGCTATGATTTGCTAATTCATAATAACACACATTGAATATAAATAGATAAGCAGTTCTACCTGAATAAGACAATTTTGTAATGTGAAATAATTTAATTTACTAGAAATATAATAAAATATGCTTTAAGACAATGTATGTGACAAGTATTAGTAAACTATATCATTTAGATTAAACCACATTTAATCAGGGTACTTCTTATTAAGAATAAACAAAAATTGTTGGTGTTTTTAATAAGATAAATTACCCAAATTTATAATGAATGCAAAGAATACAGCATGTTCTGCCCTCACGCTGTGTGTTGCTTAATTTTCTTCCATCTAAATGTTATCTAATTATATATTTAATTATCTAGGGGAGTTAATTTTTGTTTTATTTTGCTGTTTGCTGTTAAGTGAAGACTCTCATTCTGTGAATTTTCAGAGTAACTTGTACTTCTTCCCATAGCAGCATGTTTTGTCAGCTAAAAAAATAAATTTGGAGATCATGATTATATTTTCTGGTACGACATCATTCAGTTTTGTCTCCAACTTGAAATACCGTTTCTGATTAAATATATAATCCCTAATGCATCTAATCTTCCTTTGTTCTAGGTTGACTAACTTCTTAGTTCTCTCATTAATGAACTATTATAATAAATGATTTCAAACTATTCATTTTGTATTTGTATGAAGAGATATTTTGAGCATTTTTAAACATTTAAAACATTCCACTTTAGCAATATTTGACATTTTTAAGGTTTTAATATGTTTTAAAACGAAATACATGTAATATTTTGTCTTCTGAGCCCTAAAACCCATGGTTCTTAAACTTTCTTGGTCAGAAAACCTTGAATTAATGGATGGGGAATAAGAGCTCTATTTCTAGAAAATGTAGTTACTCACAATTACACTAAGTTTCCTTTCCTCCTCCCTGAATCTCATTTTTAAAATATTGATTTAAAGAATGTTGAGATGGGCTTTAATGCCCATGTAGAAAACAGATGTGGAATCTATTTGATTTCCTAAAATGCACTCTTTCAGCTTTATATTTGCAGTATTCATCATACCTTTTGAGATAGCTACACTTTACAAATTTCTCATTTATATGCTTCTTACTTCAAATTCATATTGTTTAATTTACTTAAGAGATAAATAACTGCTATAGTGTTTCATCTTTCTAAAATACGTGTAATTTAACAATAAAGAAAAGCTGATATCAAATTAAGACATATTTGTAGAATTGTATGCATTAAATGTATCCAAAAATAAATGGGGCAGACACATTTATTTCAAAGGTATCTCATCTTCTGTCTATACATCCAACCTCAGTTAATCAATGAAGAGTAGTGTCTGTTAAATATGTTTCAGACATTTACAGTGGGATGAGCTGGAGTCTTATCAGGTTCATGAATTTTTGTTTTGTTTTGTCTTAAAATGTAAATCTTTTAATTTTTTAAATTATATTTTAAGTTCTAGGGTACATGTGCACAACGTGCAGGTTTGTTACATATGTATAAACGTGCAATGTTGGTGTGCTGCACCCGTTAACTCATCATTAAATTAGGTATACCCCTAATGCTATCCCTTCTCCCTCCCCCTACCTCATGACAGGCCCCAGTGTGTTATGCTCCCCACCCTGTGTCCAAGTGTTCTCATTGTTCAATTCCTACCTATGAGTGAGAACATGCGGTGTTTGGTTTTCTGTCCTTGAGATAGTTTGCTCAGAATAATGGTTTCCAGCTTCATCCATGTCCCTACAAAGAATATGCACCCATCTTTTTTTATGGCTGTATAGTATTCCATGGTGTGTATGTGCCACATTTTCTTAATCCAGTCTATTGTTGATGGAAATTTGAGTTGGTTCCAACTCTTGGCTATTGTGAATAGTGACACAATAAACATACGTGTGTATGTGTCTTTATAGCAGTATGATTTATAATCCTTTGGGTATATACCCAGTAATGGGATGGCTGAGTCAAATGGTATTTCTAGTTCTAGATCCTTGGGGTATCGCCACACTGTCTTCCACAATGGTTGAACTAGTTTACAGTCCCACCAACAGTGTAAAAGTTTTTCTATTTCTCCACATTCTCTTCAGCACCTGCTGTTTCCTGACTTTTTAATGATCGCCATTCTAAGTGGTGTGAGATGGTATCTCATTGTGGTTTTGATTTGCATTTCTCTGATGGCCAGCGATGAGCATTTTTTCATGTGTCTGTTGGCTGCATAGATGCCTTCTTTTGAGAAGTGTCTGTTCATATCCTTTGCCCACTTTTTGATTGGGTTGTTTGATTTTTTTTCTTGTAAAATTGTTTAAGTTCTTTGTAGATTCTAGATATTAGCCCTTTGTCAGATGGCTAGATTGTACAAATTTTCTCTCATTCTGTAGGTTGGCTGTTCACTCTGATGGTAGTTTCTTTTGCTGTGCAGAAGCTCTTTAGTTTAATTAGATCCCATTTGTTAATTTTGGTTTTTGTTGCCATTACTTTTGGTGTTTTAGTCATGAAGTCCTTTCCCATGTCTATGTCCTGAGGTATTGCCTACGTTTTCTTCTAGAATTTTTATGGTTTTAGGTCTAACATTTAAGTCTTTAATCTATCTTGAATTAACTTTTGTATCAGGTGTAAGGAAGGGATCCAGTTTCAGCTTTCTACATATGGCTAGCCAGTTGTCCCAGCATCATTTATTAAATAGGGAATCCTTTCCCCATTTCTTGTTTTTGTCAGGTTTGTCAAAGATCAGATGGTTGTAGATGTGTGGTATTATTTCTGAGGGCTCTGTTCTGTTCCATTGATCTATATATCTGTTTTGGTACCAGTACCATGCTGTTTTGGTTACTGTAGCCTTGTAGTATAGTTTGAAGTCAGGTAGTGTGATGCTTCCAGGTTTGTTCTTTTGGCTTAGGATTGTCTTGGCAATGCAGGCTCTTTTTTGGTTCCATAAGAAGTTTAAAGTAGTTTTTTTCCAATTCTCTGAAGAAAGTCATTGGTGGCTCAATGGGGATGACATTCAGTCTTTAAATTTCCTTTGACAGTACAGCCATTTTCACAATATTGATTCTTCCTATCCATGAGCATGGAATGTTCTTCCTTTTGTTTGTGTACTCTTTATTTTGCTGAGCTGTGGTTTATAGTTCTCCTTGAAGAGGTCCTTCACATCCCTTGTAAGTTGGATTCCTAGGTATTTTATTCTTTTTGAAGCAATTGTGAATGGGAGTTCACTCATGATTTGGCTCTCTGTTTGTCTGTTATTGGTGTAGAGGAATGCTTGTGATTTTTGCGCATTGATTTTGTATCCTGGGACTTTGCTAAAGTTGCTTATCAGCTTAAGGAGATTTTGGGCTGAGACAATGGAGTTTTCTAAACATACATTTGTGTCACCTGCAAACAGGGACAATTTGACTTCCTCTTTTCCTAATTGAATACCGTAAAAGGTAAATTTCTTTCTCCTGCCTGATTGCCCTGGCCAGAACTTCCAACACTGTGTTGAATAGGGGTGGTGAGAGAGGGCATTCATGTCTTGTGCCAGTTTTCAGAGGGAATGCTTCCAGTTTTTGCTCATTCAGTATGATACTAGCTGTGGGTTTGTCATAAATAGTTCCTATTATTTTGAGGTGTGTCCCATCAATACCTAGTTTATTGAGAGATTTTAGCATGAAGTGCTCTTGAATTTTGTCAAAGGCCTTTTCTGCATCTATTGAGATAATCATGTGGTTTTTGTCTTTGGTTCTGTTTATATGATGGATTATCTTTATTGATTTGCATATGTTGAGCCAGCCTTGCATCCCAGGCATAAAGCCAACTTGATCATGGTGGATAAGCTTTTCAACGTGCTGCTGGATTCCGTTTGCCAGTATTTTACTGAGGATTTTTGCATGGATGTTCATCAGGGATATTGGTCTAAAATTCTCTTTTTTTGCTGTGTCTCTGCCAGGTTTTGGTATCAGGATGATGCTGGCCTCATAAAATGAGTTAGGGAGGATTCCCTCTTTTTATATTGTTTGGAATAGTTTCAGACGGAATGGTATCAGCTCCTCTTTGTACGTCTTGTAGAATTCAGCTGTGAATCTGTCTGGTCCTGGACTTTTTTTGGTTGGTAGGCTATTAATTATTGTCTCAATTTCAGAGTCTGTTATTGGTCTATTCAGGGATTCAACTTATTCCTGGTTTAGTCTTGGGAGGGTGTATGTGTCCAGGAATTTATCCATTTCTTCTAGATTTTCTAGTTTATTTGCATAGAGATATTTATAGTATTCTCTGATGATAGTTTGTATTTCTGGGGGATTGGTGGTGATATCCCCTTTATCATTTTTTATTGCTTCTATTTGGTCTATTTGATTCTTCTCTTTTCTTCTTTATTAGTCTTGCTAGCGGTCTACCAATTTTGTTGATCTTTTCAAAAAACCAGCTCCTGGGTTCATTGATTTTTTTGAAGTGTTTTTTTGTGTCTCTATCTCCTTCAGTTCTGCTCTGATCTTAGTTATTTCTTGCCTTCTGCTAGTTTTTGAATGTGTTTGCTCTTGCTTCTCTAGGTCTTTTAATTGTGATGTTAGTGTGTTGATTTTAGGTCTTTCCTGCTTTCTCTTGTGGGCATTTAGTGATATAAAATTCCCTCTACACACTGCTTTAAATGTGTCCCAGAGATTCCGGAATGTTGTGTTCTTGTTCCCATTGGTTTCAAAGAACATCTTTATTTCTGCCTTCATTTTATTATGTACCCAGTAGTCATTCAGGAGCAGGTTGTTCAGTTTCCATGTAGTTGAGCGGTTTTGAGTGACTTTCTTAATCCCGAGTTCTAATTTGATTGCACTGTGGTCTGAGAGACAGTTTGTTGTGATTTCTATTCTTTTACACTTGCTGAGGAGTGCTTTACTTCCAACTATGTGGTCAATTTTGGAATAAGTGTGATGTGGTGCTGAGAAGAATGTATATATTCCATTGATTTGGGGTGGAGAGTTCTGTACATGTCTATTAGGGTTCATGCATTATTTTACTACCCAATATTAACTCAGGGTTTTCATCAGTTTTCTTAGAGTGCATATGTGACAGAGATTTAATGCTCTCTGATTGTTTTAAACACTTCCACTTTAATTTCAGTTGGCGCTTATATTTTTCCTCTTAATCTCTAAGTTATTATTTAGCTGACATTTTACATTTGCCTAAGTTTTCTCTCCAATTAAGCGTTAATTATATACCTTATTGGAATTATATGTATTCTTTTGTTTACAACACAGTAATCTTGTGGAATTTATATGACTATTTTAGGTACACATAGAAAACCTAATGAAATTGAAG
Organism: Theropithecus gelada; assembly: GCF_003255815.1. NCBI lineage: Eukaryota > Metazoa > Chordata > Mammalia > Primates > Cercopithecidae > Theropithecus > Theropithecus gelada. The sequence goes on from NC_037668.1 coordinate 133,270,751, forward strand.
ACTGGAAATAATAATTTCAGGTGATTGTTTTGGTGTGGTTAGTGAAGAAAACAATATTATAGGAGAATAATGCAGTTTTAGTTTATTCAAAATAATAGATTCCCAAATGTGATTTTAAAAAAATCAAAATAATACTTTTCACCAAAACAGATTTGAGACTCTTATTTGTATAGCACAGACATATTCCTAAATATTTTTTTTACTTTCTTACGAATACATCACAAACTGTCCTATGTTAGAAAAGTCAACAGATCATATAAGTTTTCTTCTTACCTGAATTTCTCATTGTTGGAATTTTTCAGCAGATGGCACTATGTGAATAACTCATTTAAGTTAATTTCTTGCTACTTACTCTATTTTAAATTATTTTAAGTGTGCTCCTGGGGAGCACACTTCGCTAAACATAAGGCACACTCATTCTATATTTAACGCAGAACATAATTCTTCAGTTGGCACAAAACGGATTCCTGTCTTTGAATCCCATTCCAGAAATTGAATTTTCCCCTTATTATTAATGACCGGGGTATAAAATTGTACTCTGATTTCAGTAGAAGCTTTCCTGTCTTCATTTCTGTCTAAAATTAAAAATTGCCTTAGGTGAGTGTCTCTTGTTTTTTGAAGTCTTTTTGAGTTCTGGAGTTCTGCTCCAGAATCCACAATTGCACTAGCTAAGCTTTCATTCTTTTGCCATATACACCTACACCAACGATCATGCTTTAATCTCTATTTTTTTTTTTTTTTAATATTTGTTTCTTGATGTTACAAAGGATATCTGGAAAGAAGTTTTAGATGGTGTCTGTTTGATAAGCTTTCAGGGTCTTCTGTTATGCTTTCATGAGCTCACCTTATTTGTCTGTTGGCACATCTGTGTACATGTAGAATACACCTGTTATGCTTCTACCACCTATCTGGACTTTCTCTTATGTCCCCCAAGTGTTCCTCTCTTTAAATCTTGTTCCTGGTCTCCACAAGATACAGGAAATCTCTTAACCCATTCTACAGCTGAAAAAACCTTGCACTGACAGTCAAGGAAAAAACTGTTTTAGTACTTACATAATTGGTGTTGATTTTTAAAATGAGTTCTGGAAAGTAAAATCTATCCTTGAATTCTAACCTAAAAGACAATTTTAATAATATTAATTATTGGCTTAGTGTATTGGAAAATGAGGGTTTATGTTTTACATTGTTACGTTTTACATTTTTATCTTTTAGCATATTTAATAAGCATAATAGGCAATGCTGTCTAAGACCATATTATAATAAAATACAATTATTCAGAAATTAGATAGGCAAAAAAATGCTGATGAAATATAGTGACTGCAAAGATATGGAGAAATGGTTACACTCTTTATTTCTGGTAAGATAGACAATTTTTTTAATTTTACAAACTTTGTCTGTTAATTTTATCCAAAATTTAAAAGTTTCTATCCATTTAGTATGCAATTATACTTTAAAACCTTTTCCCTACCAAAATAAAAGCAACAGCATATAGAGATTTCTTGGTAAAATGTTTATTGTAGCAATATTTGTTTTTGCAGAACAAAATAGTACAAAAATTGTTAACCTTGTGTATACCATAAGATATCATAAGGAAAAGAAACATATAATGTATTCTTATTTTTATGCATTAAGCAATTACTAACAATTAGTTAGCTCTGCATATTAACTCAGAACATGGTTCATGATGTATTGAATTAAAATGTTGCAAACTAAAGTTATAGAATTCCCTACCTATAAAGAAAAAAATCTCCTTCTTTTTCTCTGTTTCCTCCTCCCTTTCTACACTCTCTCTCTATGCACTCACACAGAAGGACACAAGCATACGCATATATATGGATATTTGGGAATTTAAGTGGAGATATTATGAAAAGGTATAATACATAATATATATAATAAATATACCTAAAGCTAAGGAATGTTACTAAAGGAGGTAAAAAGAAAGTTATTTTTTCTGTTGCATACAATCTGTATTGCTTAACTTTTTACAATAATGATTACTAAATCTGAAATGAAAATAGTCAACAAAATGTAAAGATAACTAAAGGAAAAAATATTTAAAAACTGATAATATGAAAGATTACATGGATCCAGTGTTTGATAAAATAGATCTAAAGTACTTTTGAAAAGATTTTTATAATAACTAACAATCCCTGATTTGTCCCTTCCCACTCTCCCGTTGAAATAACCAAAATACAACGTATAAACTTATGATAATACTCATTGCTAGAAATATTAATAGTTAAGAATTTGCCAATGTCTGAGAAACGGAAATTTCAACCAACCAAAAGGACGATTGATGTTTATTTCAGGGACATTAGCCTTAGTGACTATGGAGTAATAAAAAACTCAATTAATACTTTTTTGAGCTGGCCATGTTTATTTGACTTTCCTATACCTTAACAATTATCTCTATTTCTAAAATTACTCCAAGATTAAAATTTTTAGTAATTCTTCATAGATTGGCAATGAAATTGGACTGGAAGATATTCAAGAGACTGGTTAATTAGATGCAAAAAGCCCTTGAATATTATTAAAGTATTAATATTTTGTCTGTCAATTATGTTGGTGGGGTTCTGTATATTTATGTTTATTTTGGATAGTTATATATCAGTCATATATTTTATTTATGGTTTTTAAATTTATAGTCAAGTTGAGAAGTTTTAGTGATGATTTGTTGTCATTTGTGTGCTTGTTTTCTTATACAGAATCCATTTGCCCTCTCTAAAATAACCCTAACTAACTTTGTGGAAATTATCTCTTATTTATTGTATATAACATTTGTGATTCTATAAACTAGGTGTCCTGCCCTCTTCTATTCAAGTAGTGGATATAACACTCAAGCTAGATTTATCAGATAATTTCTCCTGAAGACATACAAGTGTGAAAGATAATGGCTAAAACACAGTCATTCCCATGTTGCTGCCCAGGTAAATAATTTTCATAACCTGATCTCTGAAGAATACAGTTATTGAATGGATTAAGTAAACAATTGTAGCATATATACAGTTGGCCTTGCATTTTTCTGGGTTCCACATCCATGGACTCAACCAACCAGCAACTGTGGATTAAAAGTATAAAAAAACAAAGATAATAAAAAATACAAGAAAATAGAATGCAATTTTAAAAACAATACAGTATAACATCTATTTACATGGCATTTAGATTGTTTTAGGTATTATAAGTAATCTAGAGATGGTTTGAGTATAGGAGAGAATATTTGTAGGTTATATGCAAGTACTATTCCATTTTAGATGCTCAAAAGACTTGAGCATCTGTGGATTTTGATACCCACAAGGGTCTGGAACCAATCCCTAGTGGATACTGAGGAACTATTGTAAATGTAATATTTTTCTTTATAATTAAAACATATCTATATCCATTAAACAATATAGAAATATTTTGTATGTTTCTACAATTTTATTTCACTCACCCAGTTATATTATAACCCTATTCCCTAGCTCATTATAAGAATTAAAATTCAGGAAAGAGAGATTCTCAGGTACAATGTGTCAGCGATACCTGTCGCACTGATTATAATAAAATATTGCATTTTACATTGTTGAAAGGGCTTTGAAAAACATCTTCCACATTACAGCATCCCTGTCAAAACACTACGACATGATGTTGGACTGTCTTTCTTTAGGTGGATTCAAACTAGCAGGGATGATCTGAGAGTCCTTTTAACCAGTATGCAATTCAGCTTGTGACTAAATTATATTGTTTCCTTTTCACAGAGGCATGCTTGACTTCTAAAATAAATGTGACATGATGAGAGTTTTTTGAAATATTTATAAAATCCATGTTTTTTGCTTACTGTATAATAATCAAAAGATATGTATAATTCCATGGGGTTATAGTAATAATAGCTTAAATCAGATTTACCTATTTTATTGCTCTCTGAAAATATACAGAGTAACATAAATATAAAACCTGCTCATTTTATGTATTCCTTTCCACTTACTAAGTAAAATTAAAAATAGAAACTTTGCAGATGCTGAGTACACGTTTAATTCACTTATCTTGATGTGATCACATAAAATATTTTATCCAAATGAAATTTCCAAGTGCCACTTTTAATTGATCAAGTGGAATATCATTTTAAATCAATTTTTATATATTTTAAAGGCTTTTGATTCAAATACATACTAGAAAAATATTAGGGTATTCATCAAATATATTTTATAGCACAAAATGTTTTGATCTAGTCAGATGCCAAACTTTTGATATCACTATACTGAAGAATGATATAAGACATTTTTCTTCTAATATTGACCAAGCACGAACAACAGAAAAAAGACATAAGAGCTTCATTTGTCAACAAGAATATTAATGTACTAGAGTTTTATGTAAGATGGATACAGGGTGATGATTATAGAAACTATGCATTAATAAATCTCTGCCTTAATGAATTACATATTTAACTAACATTCATTGTGTGGCTATTATGAACTATAAAATATTCTAAGTGTGTGCATATCTATATCTATATATAGCTATATAGAGTATATCTATATACTATATAGTATATAGTATATCTATATAGTATATCTATACCTATATATAGGTATAGATATAGGTATAGATATAGATATACTATTTTATATGATTTGGCTGTGTCCCCACCCAAATCTCTTCTTTAATTGTAGATCCCATAATTCTCATGTGTTGTGGGAGGGACACGTTGGAAGATAATTCAATCATCAGGTCTATTTCCTTCATACTGTTCTCATGGTAGTGAGTAAGTCTTGCAAGATCTGATGGTTTTATAAGGGAAAATCCCTTCCACTTGGTTCTCATTCTCTCTCTTGTCTGCTTCCATGTAAGACGCGTATTTTGCCTTCCACCATGATTGTGAGGCCTCCCAGCCACGTGGAACTATGAGTCAATTAAACCTCTTTCCTTTATAAATTACCAAGTCTTTAGTATGACTTTATCAGCAGCATGAAAATGAACTAATGCATAAACTGGTATTATATATAATATATATATACAGTAGAGGGGGTGCTGCTGTAAAGATATCTGAAAATGTGGAACCAACTTTGAAACTGGGTAACAGGCTGGAACAGTGGGAATGACTCAGAAAAAGGCTGGAAAATGTGAGGAAGTTTAGAACTTCCTAGGGACTTATTGAATGGTTTTGACCAAAATGCTGATAATGAGATAGACAATTAAATCCAAGCTGTGGTGGTCTCAGATGGAGATGAGGAATTTGTTGGGAACTGGAGTAGAGACGACTCTTGCTACGTTTTAGTAAAGAGAGTGGTGGCATTTTGCCCATGTCCTAGAGATTTGTGAAACTTTGAACTTGAGGAAAATGATTTAAGGTATCTGACAGAAGAAATTTCTAAGCAGCAAAGCATTCAAGAAGTGACTTGGGTGCTATTAAAAGCATTCAGTTCTAAGGGGAAACAGAACATAAAAGTTCAGAAAATTTGCAGCCTGATGCTGTAATAGAAAAGAAAAATCCATATTCTGAGCAGAAATTCAAGCTGACTGCAGAAATTTGCATAAGTAATGACAAGTCAAATGTTAATTGCCAGATGGGAAAAATGTCTCCAGGGCATGTCAGAGACCTCTGTGGCAGCCACTACCATCTCAGGCCCAGAGGCCTAGCAGGAAAAAATGGTTTCAGGGGCTGGGCCCAGGACCACTCTGCTGTGAGCAGCCTAGGGACTTGATGCCCTGTGTCTCAGTCACTCTAGCCATGTCTATAAGGGGTCAAGGGACAGTTGGGACCATGGCTTCAGAAGTTGCAAGTCCAAAGCCTTGGCAGATTCCACATGGTGTTGAATCTGCAAGTGCAGAGAAGTCAAGAATTGAGGCTTGGAAATCCCTGCCTAGATTTCAGAGGATGTATGAAAATACCTGGATGTCCAGGCGGAAGTTTGCTGCAAGGGTGGGGACGTCATGGAGAACATCTGCTAGGGTAATGTGAAAGGGAAATGTGGGGTTGAAGTCCCCACACAGATTTTCCACTGGAGTACTGCCTAGAAGAGCCGTCAGAAGAGGACCATGGTCCTCCAGACCCCAGATTGGTAGATCTACTGACAGCTTGCACCATGCACCTGGAAAATCCACAGTCACTCAACTCTAGTCTGTAAAAGATGCTGGGAGGGAGGCTGTACCCTGCAAAGCCACAGGGTTGGAGTTGTTCAAGACTATGGGAACCTACCTCTTCTATCAGCATAACCTGGATTTGAGACATGGAATCAAAGGAGATCATTTTGAAGTTTAAGATTTGACTCTCCTGTTGGATTTGAAGTTACCTGAGACCTTAGCCCTTTAGTTTTGGCCAATTTCTTCCATTTGGAAAGGCTTTATTTACCCAATGCCTGTACCCCCATTGCATCTAAAAAGTAACTAACTTGTTTTTGATTATACAGGTGCATAGGTAGAAGGGACTTGCCTTGTCCCAGGTGAGACTTTGGTCTGCAGACTATGGACTATGGACTTTGAGTTAATGCTGAAATGAGTTGAGACTTTGGGAGACACTTGGGAAGGCATGCCCGATTTTGAAATGTGAAGACATGAGATTTGTGAGGGGCCAGAGGTGGAATGATGTGGTTTGACTGTATCCCCACACAAATCTCATCTTTAATTGTAGCTCCCATGATTCCCACATGTTGTGGGAGGGACACAGTGGGAAATAATTGACTCATGGGTGTGTGCTCCCTCATACTCCCTCAACCATAAACAGAAAAGAACAAATATAGCATTTTCCTACGTATACGTGGGAGCTAACAAAAAATTGAACACCTAGAGATAGAGTAGAATGACAGTTACCAGAGGCTGGGAAGGATAGTGATGAGGGAGAGACAGACAAGGGATGATTAACAGGTAGAAAAATAGAGTTAAAAGGAGTATGATCCAGTGTTTTGTGACACAATAGGGCAAATATAGTTCATATTTTATTGTGTATTTCAAAATAACCAAAAGAGCAGAATTGGAACACTTCTAACAAAAAAGAAAAAATTATATGCTTGAGGCTATGGATATCCCAATTACCTTGATTTGATTATTATACATTAATACATTTGCTTGTATCAGAGTATCACATGTGCCTCATAACATGTACAACTATTATATATTCATACTAATTACAAATATAAACCATGTTTTAAAGTACAATGGTTCTTACCAGGAGTTGAAGGGAGGGATGAATGGAAATTATTTATTTAATGTGTATATGATTTTAGTTTTGCAAGACGAAAAGAGTTCTAGAGATTGCTGGTATTGACGACTGAACAACAGTATGGATATACTTAATACCATTGGACTGTACAATTAAAAATTATTCAGATGGTAAATATTAAGTCATATGTATTTAACCACAATTTTAAAAATTGTGCAAGTAGAAACAAAAGAAAACGAAGAAGCCAAATATAAAAGACACAAACTGATTTTTTAATTAATATTTAGCATTTAAAACTAAATATTTGCCAAGAAAAAGTTTGCATCTTATTGTTTTTGTCACAATACTACTATTCCTGGTCTCAACATACAATGAAAAATCTGTGAGATCTGAGCAAATGGAAAAATCCTAAAGCTTCCTAATATGGAGTGTAGGCGTTAAGCTTAATTCAGGAGCCGACTCTCCTTGTGATATAAACAACGATGCTTTTTAAAATAAAATTAAATAAATATTTATAGGCTTAAGAGAGCAAAAAATCATGAATAAAACAAAGTTCTAAAGCTCTCAAAGAGCTATAAAAAATACAATGTACAGGAAGAGCTGGCAGCCTACTTTCTAGTGAATTATATTACATTGCATCATTTTATCTGTAGTGCCAATTTTTTAAATTCAAGTAAACTTTTTGGAAAAAACTATGTTCAAAACCACCAATTTCAACACATGAACCATTATGTTTTCTACTATAGGAAGAACTTGACTCCTTTAAATTATGTTTCTTTATAATCCATATCAAAAATGCGAGTGGTATTTGAATGAAGCAATGATTTGGCTGAATACCTTTCATTTTTTAGAGTGTAATATGCTATACAACATTCCAATTTTTCTTAAAATTACTTAGAGCATTATTTTTACATATGCAAACTCAATCACTTGAATACCTACTAAATACATCTGATGATTTAGTAAAAGCATACCATGAACTGTAACAATGGCTTTCATTAAGATTTTAATCTTTTGTAATTACTTAAAAGTTATCAGAACAGAAATGTGGAAGACCAACGTAATATCAATTAAAATAAAATGATTTATAATGCTAATTTTTTCAAAATATTGACTTCTTTCTCATAGCATATCCAAAAATTAGAAGTGCAGGATAATTAAGGCATTGGTGGAATTTTTTTTGTGAGCCGGATTTATAGGTGCAAATTCCTTTATTGCCTGGGCAATAATTATATAATATCAAAGAAGACTAATTCCAAGAATAGCATTTCGAGAAGAATCTGATCTAAAATGTGTAAAGGTAGGACAAAAAAGAAAATAATACAAAGTGATGAGGAAAATATAAATAAATATTGTCTGTTTTCATGCCAATCCCATCCTGTTTAAGTTACTATAGCCTTGTCATATATTGTAAGGTTAGGTAGTGTGATTCTTCTAGCTTTGTTCCTCTTATTAAAATTTATTTGGCTATTTATTTGAGCTCTTTTTTGTTGTTGTTCTTTCATGAAAATGTTAGAATTGTTTTTTCTATTTTTTGAAAAATGACAATGCTGGATCACGTTATGAACTATGATTATTTTTAGTACGTTAATTATTTCAATTCATGAGCATGAATTTTCTTTTTCTTTGTCCTCTTTGGTTTTTTCTTTTTTCAGTGCTTTGTAGTTTTTCTTGTAGAAGTCTTTTCTTTCATCTGATTGATTAAATGTATTCCTAGGTTTATTTATTTGTATATTTATTTTTATCTACCTCACTGTCCTGATTTGGCTTTTTCTGACTTCTTTTTATTTTCTAATCTTAAAAAAATCTTTAAGACCACTCATTTTTTTTCAGTTAATAATGTGAAAAGGCTGCATTAATACAGTTATATTCTCAGACTCCTCAGTTCTTTGGGGATGGATTAAAAGGCTGGTGTTACCAGTTATCGAAGTTACTTGACCTTGATGAAATTCATGTTGAGAAATAATGTTTATATTTTTAAATTTTATCTTTTAATTCCATTTCCCACGAACATTTTGAGTCACCTCATATTTACTGATTTTTGTCTGCCGTTTTCTTAGGTACTAAGAAAAGATTTTTAATGTACTTCAATATGTTGAACACGTTTACTTCTTCATTTAGTTATTTTGTTTATTTCATTTGCTTTATAAAAGTCCTAAAATCAAGCAAGGTATAGCAGTTAGATATATTCTTATTTTCAGTGTGGGTTAGATCTTGGGGGCCTTTAAATTTTTATTTAAAAAATTAAATTAAACTGTCAAATGCTATAAAGTAGTCCACTGCATTGAGACTCTATAAGTCAAATTGATGATAATATCACTGAATAACTGTGAGTTATTTCATTCACATATAGCTGTATTTAATTTCCTGTACAACATTTTATTCAAAATTAATGATTTTTTAATTTTTATTTATTCTTTGATGTGACTTGTTAATTTTTATCTTATTACATAAACTTCATAAATCAACTGAACAGTATTATTTGCCATAATTATAATAATACATCTACAAATATTAATAAAATCAAGTTTAAATCTTCATTTTAGGCACTTATTTTCCAGCTTTTCATTTCTTTTCTTTTCTTTTTTTTTTTTTTTTTGAGGATTATCATCCTTAGTTTAAGGTCTGAAAATTCTACTCACTGGAAGGAATTACAAAAAAGCTTATTGCTTCTTGCTAGTGCCAATATATCACTTGAAACTGTCTATAAACCAGGACTTTTTCCTTCTTTAGGAAACTGGATATTTGTACAGGTTCATGAGTACATACATGAGGAAAATGTGAAAGTACTACTGATGTAAGATGATTAGATAAATAAATCACGTGCTCATTACATTATTTGTATTTTTAGGAACTGAAACATACACCTTTCTTTATAAGTGTTTTCAATGGAGATGGAGCACTGCTGCACAAACGCAACCTTATGGTTTGCTGTATCAGAGAACCCTTAAGTCACGATAGGGAGGTCATTTTGTATAGATTCTGATGTCGTAAGATCTAGTGTTCAGTTTCTTTCAACAACAGTATAGCAGCTGTTTCTCAAAATAAGAATAAAAAATTTATTTATAGAAAAAAAACTTTTGCTTTAAAATTATAGAAACGTGTTATATAGTTTTCCTGTTAGTAATTGTTTCAGTCTTCATAAGGCAACCTGATCTGCCACAGATACTTCAAACAACATTGTATCTACTCAAGGTCAGAGCTGCTTGTGTCATGGTCTGAAATGCATGGAGAAATTCACTTTCCTCTGGGCCATTTTCCCAAAAATCTAGAAATCTTATAAGCTAGGTCCATACGCATGAGGGGATATATTTATCCTCCAAAATTCAATGGGGTCACTGGCTATTGTGCACAGATAGACCAAACAAAAGTACATTTTAAAAAAAATCTTTTCATTTTAGGAAGAGTATATTAGCATGCTCAAGACTTCTGATACGCTAAAAACTGCACTTATATAGTTCTTCAGATTTTTGTAATACTTTACTCTTATCTTTTAAAATGCATGAATCTTATTGAGTCTTCTCAACTACTCATTACTCACTGTTCCTCAGGTTACATAACGTGGATGTCATCAACGTAAATGCAAGTATAAGAAAGTATGCGACTAAATTATAACAGAGAAGTACACATTTTTAGTGGATTTAAGGATGAAGAATGAGGTTGCATCCCTGTCTCTTACAGGTTGAATCATATATTGAGTATTGTTCTCTGCTTATTGGCCAGCTCGGTGGTTGTGAACCACACAAAATGATGTAGACTGATTTTCTCCATTATATGAGACAACTGGAAAGCATCATGTATTACTTTTATCACCTAATTATATTTATAATAATACATTATTATTATTTCAAGATCCATATGCTTTTTTCATAGACCCACGAAACAAGCTAAGTAGATTTAAATGTCAGAAATATTTTCTTCTGACAAATATCCCAGAATTGTGAGCATACTCAGAGTGGATGAATTTTCATAGCGCCACTTCAAGAATGCATGACAAGATAGATTTGTGTCCAAATTCCATTCCTTTTCTTAATTCAATGATGTCCATTCTGATGGAAGGACCATTTGGTTTCCTGCATTACAAAATGCAGGAAATTTTCACAACCAGAATCCAGTCATTTCCCAAATGTCACTTTTCCTCCAAGAACCATCACTGCAATATATGGTCAGCAATGGCTTTGTAGAAAATCAAGAAGGAATAAGTATGTTAAAACTTTTGTTCATATCATTCAAGATAGTTAAGGAGGACACATGAATCCTCATCACAGTAATTATTCAACTTTCCCTTTATCATATTTATATTTTATTGTAGCTACTGTTTTATAGCTATTTTAGAGCTTTTGTTCATTGCTCATCTATATCTTTTATAAGTATCTTTAAATTCATGGAAAATAATCCATGGTTCTCTTGGGATAAAGATCCTTCCTTTTACCTCTCCAGCCATGCTACAATAATTATTCTTATTCTGCAGGCTAAGTGCTGCCAGTTGGGTTTTATCACCATCAAAACATTTACTCCTTTTAATCAGAGAACTAATATGAGGCAGCGTCTCCTACCCTCATCACCAGCCTATAAGGACAGTTACTACAGAGTTTAATCTTAGTGCCTTGGTGAATTTATTCTCTTCAGAGTTATCTCAGACAAAGAAAAAGTTGGATAAACTAAGGTCACAAAATCTTCCTCAACTTAAGCCAAGGTACCTTTGACATCCAAATGTTTTTAGACTAGATCATTGTAAGATTGAGCTTTCGATCAGTCAACCAGCAAGCAGTTAAAACCACTCTGAGCTGCTTAAGGTATCACATTGAATTCAGAATGTAGTATGTATATCAACATATTTATAGCAAACTAAATTTAGAATTTATGCTCCCTGTTCTAGCTTCACCTACTAGCCATTCCTATATACTATTAATACACATGCTGATTTTTAGGATAAAATATAAAAATTGTAATTTTTTATGTCAACAGAGTGAAATAATTGTAATTTCATATGATACGACCTAATAAAACCTCATCTCATTTTGAGGAGCACTTCCTATTGTTCTTTTGGATATTCTATCTAATTCTTCTTATATATGAAGAAGAAATGGAAACAGCATAAACAAAACTCTTTTGAAAGGTTACTCCCTCAAGCAATTTATAGGGTTTCTACACAAGGTAGAGGCAAGCTTCTTTAACAGTGGATACAAGACTGCTTATGCTGGAATGGTTTGGGGTATTCGGCATCAACTGAATCCACCCAAATACAGCTATTTCAGAGATTTGAATACCCATTTTTTTTTTATTTTAATTTCGTTTGCATTTCTTTTATTTATTTATTTATTTATTTATTTATTTATTTATTTATTATTATTATACTTTAAGTTGTAGGGTACATGTGCATAACGTGCAGGTTTGTTACATATGTATACTTGTGCCATGTTGGTCTGCTGCACCCATCAACTCGTCATTTACATCAGGTATAACTCCCAATGCAATCCCTCCCCCCTCCCACCTCCCCATGATAGGCCCCGGTGTGTGATGTTCCCCTTCCTGAGTCCAAGTGATCTCATTGTTCAGTTCCCACCTATGAGTGAGAACATGCGGTGTTTGGTTTTGTGTTCTTGTGATAGTTTGCTAAGAATGATGGTTTCCAGCTGCATCCATGTCCCTACAAAGGACGCAAACTCATCCTTTTTTATGGCTGCATAGTATTCCATGGTGTATATGTGCCACATTTTCTTAATCCAATCTGTCACTGATGGACATTTGGGCTGATTCCAAGTCTTTGCTATTGTGAATAGTGCCGCAATAAACATACGTGTGCATGTGTCTTTATAGCAGCATAATTTATAATCCTTTGGGTATATCCCCAGTAATGGGATGGCTGGGTCATATGGTACATCTAGTTCTAGATCCTTGAGGAATCGCCATACTGTTTTCCATAATGGTTGAACTAGTTTACAATCCCACCAACAGTGTAAAAGTGTTCCTATTTCTCCACATCCTCTCCAGCACCTGTTGTTTCCTGACTTTTGAATGATCGCCATTCTAACTGGTGTGAGATGGTATCTCATTGTGGTTTTGATTTGCATTTCTCTGATGGCCAGTGATGATGAGCATTTTTTCATATGTCTGTTGGCTGTATGAATGTCTTCTTTTGAGAAATGTCTGTTCATATCCTTTGCCCACTTTTTGATGGGGTTGTTTGTTTTTTTCTTGTAAATTTGTTTGAGTTCTTCGTAGGTTCTGGATATTAGCCCTTTGTCAGATGAGTAGATTGCAAAAATTTTCTCCCATTCTGTAGGTTGCCTGTTCACTCTGATGGTAGTTTCTTTTGCTGTGCAGAAGCTCTTTAGTTTAATTAGATCCCATTTGTCAATTTTAGCTTTTGCTACCATTGCTTTTGGTGTTTTAGACATGAAGTCTTTGCCCAGGCCTATGTCCTGAATGGTACTACCTAGGTTTTCCTCTAGGATTTTTATGGTATTAGGTCTAACATTTAAGTCTCTGATCCATCTTGAATTAATTTTCGTATAAGGAGTAAGGAAAGGATCCAGTTTCAGCTTTCTACTTATGGCTAGCCAATTTTCCCAGCACCATTTATTAAATAGGGAATCCTTTCCCCATTTCTTGTTTTTCTCAGGTTTGTCAAAGATCAGATGGCTGTAGATGTGTGGTATTATTTCTGAGGACTCTGTTCTGTTCCATTGGTCTATATCTCTGTTTTGGTACCAGTACCATGCTGTTTTGGTTACTGTAGCCTTGTAGTATAGTTTGAAGTCAGGTAGTGTGATGCCTCCAGCTTTGTTCTTTTGACTTAGGATTGTCTTGGAGATGCGGGCTCTTTTTTGGTTCCATATGAACTTTAAAGCAGTTTTTTCCAATTCTGTGAAGAAACTCATTGGTAGCTTGATGGGGATGGCATTGAATCTATAAATTACCTTGGGCAGTATGGCCATTTTCACGATATTGATTCTTCCTATCCATGAGCATGGTATGTTCTTCCATTTGTTTGTGTCCTCTTTTATTTCACTGAGCAGTGGTTTGTAGTTCTCCTTGAAGAGGTCCTTTTCATCCCTTGTAAGTTGGATTCCTAGGTATTTTATTCTCTTTGAAGCAATTGTGAATGGAAGTTCATTCATGATTTGGCTCTCTCTTTGTCTGTTACTGGTGTATAAGAATGCTTGTGATTTTTGCACATTAATTTTGTATCCTGAGACTTTGCTAAAGTTGCTTATCAGGTTAAGGAGATTTTGGGCTGAGATGATGGGGTTTTCTAAATATACAATCATGTCATCTGCAAAGAGGGACAATTTGACTTCTTCTTTTCCTAACTGAATACCCTTGATTTCTTTCTCTTGCCTGATTGCCCTAGCCAGAACTTCCAACACTATGTTGAATAGGAGTGGTGAGAGAGGGCATCCCTGTCTTGTGCCAGTTTTCAAAGGGAATTTTTCCAGTTTTTGCCCATTCAGTATGATATTGGCTGTGGGTTTGTCATAAATAGCTCTTATTATTTTGAGGTACGTTCCATCAATACCGAATTTATTGAGCGTTTTTAGCATGAAGGGCTGTTGAATTTTTTCAAAAGCCTTTTCTGCATCTATTGAGATAATCATGTGGTTCTTGTCTTTGGTTCTGTTTATATGCTGGATTATGTTTATTGATTTGCGAATGTTGAACCAGCCTTGCATCCCAGGGATGAAGCCCACTTGATCATGGTGGATAAGCTTTTTGATGTGTTGTTGAATCCGGTTTGCCAGTATTTTATTGAGGATTTTTGCATCGATGTTCATCAGGGATATTGGTCTAAAATTCTCTTTTTTTGTTGTGTCTCTGCCAGGCTTTGGTATCAGGATGATGTTGGCCTCATAAAATGAGTTAGGGAGGATTCCCTCTTTTTCTATTGATTGGAATAGTTTCAGAAGGAATGGTACCAACTCCTCCTTATACCTCTGGTAGAATTCAGCTGTGAATCCATCTGGTCCTGGACTTTTTTTGGTTGGTAGGCTGTTAATTATTGCCTCAATTTCAGAGCCTACTATTGGTCTATTCAGGGATTCAACTTCTTCCTGGTTTAGTCTTGGAAGAGTGTAAGTGTCCAGGAAATTATCCATTTCTTCTAGGTTTTCCAGTTTATTTGCGTAGAGGTGTTTATAGTATTCTCTGATGGTAGTTTGTATTTCTGTGGGGTCGGTGGTGATATCCCCTTTTTCATTTTTAATTGCGTCGATTTGATTCTTCTCTCTTTTCTTCTTTATTAGTCTTGCTAGTGGTCTGTCAATTTTGTTGATCTTTTCAAAAAACCAACTCCTGGATTCATTGATTTTTTGGAGGGTTTTTTGTGTCTCTATCTCCTTCAGTTCTGCTCTGATCTTACTTATTTCTTGCCTTCTGCTAGCTTTGGAATGTGTTTGCTCTTGCTTCTCTAGTTCTTTTAATTGCGACGTTAGAGTGTCAATTTTTGATCTTTCCTGCTTTCTCTTGTGGGCATTTAGTGCTATAAATTTCCCTCTACACACTGCTTTAAATGTGTCCCAGAGATTCTGGTATGTTGTATCTTTGTTCTCATTGGTTTCAAAGAACATCTTTATTTCTGCCTTCATTTCGTTATGTACCCAGTAGTCATTCAGGAGCAGGTTGTTCAGTTTCCATGTAGTTGAGTGGTTTTGATTGAGTTTCTTAGTCCTGAGTTCTAGTTTGATTGCACTGTGGTCTGAGAGACAGTTTGTTATAATTTCTGTTCTTGTACATTTGCTGAGGAGTGCTTTACTTCCAATTATATGGTCAATTTTGGAGTAAGTACGATGTGGTGCTGAGAAGAATGTATATTCTGTTGATTTGGGGTGGAGAGTTCTATAGATGTCTATTAGGTCTGCTTGCTGCAGAGATGAGTTCAATTCCTGGATATCCTTGTTAACTTTCTGTCTTGTTGATCTGTCTAATGTTGACAGTGGAGTGTTGAAGTCTCCCATTATTATTGTATGGGAGTCTAAGTCTCTTTGTAAGTCTCTAAGGACTTGCTTTATGAATCTGGGTGCTCCTGTATTGGGTGCATATATATTTAGGATAGTTAGCTCTTCCTGTTGAATTGATCCCTTTACCATTATGTAATGGCCTTCTTTGTCTCTTTTGATCTTTGATGGTTTAAAGTCTGTTTTATCAGAGACTAGGATTGCAACCCCCGCTTTTTTTTGTTCTCCATTTGCTTGGTAAATCTTCCTCCATCCCTTTATTTTGAGCCTATGTATGTCTCTGCGTGTGAGATGGGTCTCCTGAATACAGCAGACTGATGTGTCTTGACTCTTTATCCAGTTTGCCAGTCTGTGTCTTTTCATTGGAGCATTCAGTCCATTTACATTTAAGGTTATGATTGTTATGTGTGAACTTGATCCTGCCATTATGATATTAACTGGTTATTTTGCTTGGTAGTTGATGCAGTTTCTTCCTAGCCTCGATGGTCTTTACATTTTGGCATGTTTTTGCAATGGCTGGTACCGGTTGTTCCTTTCCATGTTGAGTGCTTCCTTCAGGGTCTCTTGTAAGGCAGGCCTAGTGGTGACAAAATCTCTAAGCATTTGCTTATCTATAAAGGATTTTATTTCTCCTTCACTTATGAAACTTAGTTTGGCTGGATATGAAATTCTGGGTTTAAAATTCTTTTCTTTAAGGATGTTGAATATTGGCCCCCACTCTCTTCTGGCTTGTAGAGTTTCTGCCGAGAGATCTGCTGTGAGTCTGATGGGCTTCCCTTTGTGGGTAACCCGACCTTTCTCTCTGGCTGCCCTTAAGATTTTTTCCTTCATTTCATCTTTGGTGAATCTGGCAATTATGTGTCTTGGAGTTGCTCTTCTCGAGGAGTATCTTTGTGGCATTCTCTGTATTTTCTGGATTTGAATGTTGGCCTGCCCTACTAGGTTGGGGAAGCTCTCCTGGATGATATCCTGAAGAGTGTTTTCCAACTTGGTTCCATTTTCCCCCTCACTTTCAGGCACCCCAATCAGACGTAGATTTGGTCTTTTTACATAATCCCATACTTCTTGCAGGCTTTGTTCATTTCTTTTTCTTCTTTTTTCTTTTGGTTTCTCTTCTCCCTTCATTTCATTCATTTGATCCTCAATCGCTGATACTCTTTCTTCCAGTTGATCGAGTCGGTTACTGAAGCTTGTGCATTTGTCACGTATTTCTCGTGTCATGGTTTTCATCTCTTTCATTTCATTTAGGACCTTCTCTGCATTAATTACTCTAGCCGTCAATTCTTCCACTTTTTTTTCAAGATTTTTAGTTTCTTTGCGCTGGGTACGTAATTCCTCCTTTAGCTCTGAGAAATTTGATGGACTGAAGCCTTCTTCTCTCATCTCGTCAAAGTCATTCTCCGTCCAGCTTTGATTCGTTGCTGGCGATGAGCTGCGCTCCTTTGCCGGGGGAGATGTGCTCTTATTTTTTGAATTTCCAGCTTTTCTGCCCTGCTTTTTCCCCATCTTTGTGGTTTTATCTGCCTCTGGTCTTTGATGATGGTGATGTACTGATGGGGTTTTGGTGTAGGTGTCCTTCCTGTTTGATAGTTTTCCTTCTAACAGTCAGGACCCTCAGCTGTAGGTCTGTTGGAGATTGCTTGAGGTCCACTCCAGACCCTGTTTGCCTGGGTATCAGCAGCAGAGGCTGCAGAAGATAGAATATTTCTGAACAGCGAGTGTACCTGTCTGATTCTTGCTTTGGAATCTTCCTCTCAGGGGTTTACTCCACCCTGTGAGGTGTGGGGTGTCAGACTGCCCCTAGTGGGGGATGTCTCCCAGTTAGGCTACTCAGGGGTCAGGGACCCACTTGAGCAGGCAGTCTGTCCCTTCTCAGATCTCAACCTCCGTGTTGGGAGATCCACTGCTCTCTTCAAAGCTGTCAGACAGAGTCCTTTGCGTCTGCAGAGGTTTCTGCTGCTTTTTTGTTGTTGTTGTTGTTGTGTAGCTGTGCCCTGTCCCCAGAGGTGGAGTCTACAGAGACAGGCAGGTTTCCTTGAGCTGCTGTGAGCTCCACCCTGTTGGAGCTTCCCAGCAGCTTTGTTTACCTACTTAAGCCTCAGCAATGGCGGGCGCCCCTCCCCCAGCCTCGCTGCTGCCTTGCCGGTAGATCACAGACTGCTGTGCTAGCAATGAGGGAGGCTCCGTGGGCGTGGGACCCTCCCGGCCAGGTGTGGGATATGATCTCCTGGCGTGCCTGTTTGCTTAAAGCGCAATATTGGGGTGGGAGTTACCCGATTTTCCAGGTGTTGTGTGTCTCAGTTCCCCTGGCTAGGAAAAGGGATTCCCTTCCCCCTTGCGCTTCCCAGGTGAGGCGATGCCTCGCCCTGCTTCAGCTCTCGCTGGTCGGGCTGCAGCAGCTGACCAGCACCGATCGTCCGGCACTCCCCAGTGAGATGAACCCAGTACCTCAGTTGAAAATGCAGAAATCACCGGTCTTCTGTGTTGCTCGCGCTGGGAGTTGGAGACTGGAGCTGTTCCTATTCGGCCATCTTCCCCATTTTTTTTAAAGCTAAACCCCACTTTGTTTTTTGTTTAGGATGCCTAGAAAGATCTGTGAATTCAACTGTTCTCTAATTTAGCCACTTAAAACATTAGATGTGCATATGACTTCAAGCTATGTTATCTGTGTGGCTAATATAAAAGAAATTATTTCAGGATAGTCATAAAATCCCCTTAGTTCTTTACCATGTGATGAATTAAGCATTTAAGCTCTGCTCTTGTCTCTTTCTTGAAATATTTTGATTCAGACAGAAATTACCAGTCCACCCCTTTGTTCCTTGCATTCTTTATTTACAACATAGTGGTAATCACATTAGTATTTGATTACAGGTGACCACAAATAATAATTTACATATTTTATTTTTGCATGTTATGATTAGCAACATCCCATTTCCGGGTGATTATGAGTCTCACTGCAAACTAAACAATGTCAAATAAACCAACCTGTTTCTCATCTTTGAGTCTATGTTTGCTCACAAGCATTTGGGGTGTGTAATAGTTTGTCAATAAAGATATATAGAAAAAGCAGAAATTATTTTATGTACTTAGGAGAATGTAATTTAAAACAAGAAAATAGATGGTTAAAATTTATTAGAAATTTCAAAGGAGTTGACTCTGGGCTAAGGCTTCTTATGCAATTGCCAGAAAACAAAACGACAGACCCCTGTTAGAGTTATTATCTTTGCCAGTGATGAATGCGGAGCACTAAGAAATCATTGCTGGAACTACTGGGGTAACACATGAACGCTCAACCTGAAATTCAAGAACCCAAGGTCAGGAAATTGCTGTGAGAACTTGCACAAGATAATAGATACTGGACAGTGAAATCTAGTAGCTTTTAGCACCACAAGTATCTTTCAATATAAATGAAATGAGTGACTCAGCATTTTAAATCTGTGATCTTGTTCAACAAGATAAAACATCCAATATGGCTTCTGCTTAACTACTTGTCTTTCAGATTTTATGGAATGATCAAGTTTGTGAAACTTTACTTTTATTTAGAATGTAACATCAAGGGACTCTGAAATCAATGTCCTATCTCTGCAATACAAGAAAGAGAACTAGAAGGTGGAAATAAATGTTGATTGTTAATGATATCCAGTCCCACTTAAAAGCCAGTGTATTGAATGGCTCATGCAAAGAATTGTTTGAATTGCAAAAAAATGATGAACATCCTTGGAGTAGGAAAAACTGAGCTGGCATCCAAATTCTTCAGATAATGAGAAGAATTAGGCACAATGACATGATGTTTTTAGAACAAGAGTTGACAAATTACAGCTTGGGTCCTGTCTCTATATGGTACTTGAGCTAAAAACATATTTTACAATTTCAAAGTGTGGAGAAAAAAAAATGCAACAAAGAATCTACAGTTCTACAAAGAATCTATGAGGTTCCCCAAACCTAAAATATTTACTATCTGGCTCTTTCCCCCAAAAAAGTTTGCTGACCCCTCTGTTAGATTGAGAAGAAATAAGTCAAAAAGCACATAATACATTGTGATTTAGTACTAATTAAATAATAGATTTTTGTCTGCCGTTTTGTATACTCATTCCTGATGCCTGGGGCCTGGTACACAGTATGTAAGTGTTTATTGAATAAACATATAACATTTACAACATTACCAATCATTGATAGATTTTAACATTGCCTTTATATGGTGTTTTTCACCTACACATACACATTCTTTTTCTAATAATGCAATAACATAAGTAATATATTATATGAGATTAGTATGTCAAAGTGATGTGTACACTTGTATTCAACCACATATAAAATAGTCTTATTTTGATAAAGGCTTTATCGCCACTCAGTGTTCATTCAATTTTGATCTCTTTCTACTCTGATGAAATTTATCTTGAGATATATATTTCATGTCATTTGAAGCCTATTAATGATCCCAGTTTAATGGTGACTTCTCTTCATGTAGAGAAAAATAAAATAAAATACAAAATGCTGTAGGCATTTTTTTAAAAGGAAAGAAAACCAAAAATCTCTATTAAGAAATACATTTTTCTTTGTAACAACTAATGGGCTCATGCAGAGAATCAATTCTTTTTACTACAGACATGACAAATAATTACTATAATTGGAAATATAGTATGCATTCATACCATTTTTATACTTATTTTTTGAACGCATGAATAAACACATCTATATTTTTGAAAATATCTTTCTCCAAGACAATGTTGTTATAGTATCTGATACTTGCATCTCTGATTTTATATACATCTATACAGTGTGCATAATATAAAAGTCTCTAAATTTGCATTGAAAAGTGTTCAAATGAAGACAAAATACAAAATTACAAGTTGTAATATCATGATCACCATGCTAGTATTTGAATAAGTGAATATGACATTAAGTACAAATAAATTGTAATGGAAGTAAATGCATAATATTTTACAAACTCTTTTGTCTCTAGATACCTATTATTTAAATTCCAAGTGGACTTTTCAAGTGGCAATTTTAAAAATATCTTGCCAATACATAGAGAAATGAGATACTTGGGTGCCTGCTTCTAGAGAATATTTTAGGATATAATTTATTTGCAGGTAAGCCTTGTAGCACTGTTTATAATCTAATTCAGTGAAAATATGGAGATTTTAAAACTTTTTGTTCTCGGGTATTTGGGTTAATTCTCAAGCTAAAATTTCTTTCTAATAAAAATATGACTTGTTTTACTGAAATATTAAACTATAATTATAATCAACTGGCAGATAAAATAATAACCACATTTTTCTTAAAAAAACAAATTGAACAATTGAACCATTTATTTTCTGAAAATAATATCTTTCATTTTTAATATTTTCTATTTTCTTAAATATGTTTCCCTTTATATTCAATGACACATTGAAAAGTATTATATTAACATGTAGCATTACATTTCTGAATTCAAGGAATTCAAGAGGCTAGTATAATTTTGGAAGATGAAACTGGAATAAAATTCCTAAATTCTACTTAAAGCTAAAATTTGATAAAGTTGCAACAGAAGACTTAGCTCCACATCGAGTTCTGAAGGCTGGATGGCTATTCAGAGAAGTATAAATTAAGATCCTGGCATTTCATCAGTCACTGGACACAGGTTGCCCCTAACAAAATAATTTAACCTGGGGTAAGGCAGCTTCTTTAGCAGTAAACAATTTCTGGCTGAAGAAAGGAAAGCCTTGGCTCTTAAAGAGGGGATCCGAGTGGTGTACCACAGAATTCAATATCACTATTGTGCCACTCAGATCTATTTGCTTCCTATGGTAAGTCTAACTTTTCCAGGGGTGGGGGGGGGAAGGCCTCCAGGATCCTGGTTAATGTATTTTTCTAACGAAATTTAAAAGAAGAAAGTTAGTGGACAAACTACATACCATGACAGTGTAGTTGGTCTTGAGGAAATAACTGATAGTCATCATCTTCCTTTTCTACTACTCATTCGAATTATTTTCAACCTTGGTTACTTCTTCTGCTCACCAAATTGGTTAACTTTGATAGGGAGACCTGCATCATCGTCCCCTATGGGGTGTAGGTTGCACCATACACTTCTCAGACCTTGACTGCTGCATTTGTCCTTTCTATAAGACAATTGACCACAGGAATACCAAGACACACATCAGTGGATCATCTCAGTAGCAAGCAGAATTTTCTCCCTCATCATTGGAATGGCAGCCCTTATACCTCCTACAGTGGGGATAAATTACTACTAACCTTAAGAGTGACTCTTCTTCTTGCTCTGGCTTTATGCAGAAGTAGTCCGATGTGGCTAAAAGTGTAAAGGCAATATATTCACATGATTGCCCCTGGAAGATACTTGGCCTCTCTGAAAAAGGGCAAATAGAAAAATGGAGGCTAAAGGGATGATAAAAGAAAGAACAAATTCATACAGTCAGTCACTGGGAGTGATGGTAACTGGGGCCACATACACTTTCAAATGTCAGTTCTTAGACTCATATTTTCTACAATTTGGGAATAGAGGGTTTTAAAATAACTACTGATTAGGAGGTAAGTGGTGACACATCCTCAAATTCTGTCTTTTCCAAAATGATGAAGTAAATACACATTCAAGGCTTATCAAAAGACTATTTGATTACTCTGAAATTCTTAGAGCTCTGGTTGGTAAGTGAGAGATAAAAAAGAGGACTAGAGGATTCCAGGGCCATGTATTTACAACCATAGTCCTTTTGCTGTAAATTGGGCTTTTTGGTTTGGGGCAATGTTATGTATGATTACAAGACAGTGTATTCAACACTTTGTTAGCCCTCAGATTGTTGATGGCTGAGGCCCTGTGGAATAGAAAGATATATGATTGAAATATGTATAGATTCCATTCAGGAGGAACCGTTACCAACTTTCAGCATGAAATAGTTCAAATTCAATAGATTCACCATGAAGTTACTGGTTGATCTTCTCATGGGATGATACTATATGGCAGACTCAACGTTAGTCTTCGTTGCTGACTGGTTATATGTTTACTATAGATCAGCCTTGATGTGTGGGATCACCGCTGTTGAGCCAAAGAAAAGTTTACCTCCTTGCCACCATGGCTACTCTTTAATCAGCCTATTGTGCCAGTCTTGGGATGTTCCATATAAGAACCCTGTTGACATCACTCATTAAATATTTCTATCTAGCCTAAGTTACTCTAAGTAGCTAGTTTGATCCTACTTTGTGATCAATACTGTGTGGTGAGGGTTAGCAAATAATGTAAATATCTTCTCTCACTCTGCACCTACTCACCTAAGACTCTGTATGCTTTTGTACCTAATCTTTTTATCCCTGATTTTCTGATTTTTCTCCTTTAAGGTTCTCACTCACTCACTAAGTCATTCCCCAGTTAGCTACTTTATATAATTACTACCTAGGACAACTTTCTTTTTTTTTTTTTTTTTTTTTTTTGAGACGGAGTCTCGCTCTGTAGCCCAGGCTGGAGTGCAGTGGCCAGATCTCGGCTCACTGCAAGCTCCGCCTCCCGGGTTTACGCCATTCTCCTGCCTCAGCCTCCCGAGTAGCGGGGACTACAGGCGCCCGCCACCTCGCCCGGCTAGTTTTTTGTATTTTTTAGTAGAGACGGGGTTTCACCGTGTCAGCCAGGATGGTCCCGATCTCCTGACCTCGTGATCCGCCCGTCTCGGCCTCCCAAAGTGCTGGGATTACAGGCTTGAGCCACCGCGCCCGGCCTACCTAGGACAACTTTCTACTTCACACAAAGCACACTTCTTGTTTTTAAGAGCCACCTCTTTTGGGGACTATATTATAGCAGCTGTCCACTTTCAGTTACCTGTTATATATTCAACTGATTCATCTTGAATGCTACTGTCTACCCTACTTAAATATGTACTGCTTTTGGTTCCCCCCCTTTTTTTTTAACAGGGATATAGAAAAAAACATTGACCAGATCAACAGGATCAATAGATTCCTATAACTATGTCATATTTGGCAAAGCAGCCACACCAGAAATGATTAAATTTGTGATAGTTCACAATTATTCACTAGGATCCATCTGGTATTTGTAATGACTTAGTAGGTAAATTAAATACAGACATGATGAGATTCACCATCTCTGTGTCTTTTAAGTTTTTTTTGGTGGTATTAGCCTTGGTATTAGGAAGACATATTGCTTTTTATTTGTAATCTTTTTCAGAGTTGAAAGGGAAGTGAACAATTTCATAGGCTTCCACTTGGTCTTGTGCCTTAGAAAGGCTTTCCTCCCATAAGCAAAGGGATTAAGTAAGAGTGTGAGAGTGTGACAACCATAAAACAGTCTCTTTTATATTATATATTCAGGGACCAGAGACTTTTATTCAACTGTATGTTCTAATTAGTTTTATCTATCAAACTCAGGATTTAGGTCAATATAGTCTTTCTGAGGTATTATTACTTCACAATGGATATATTCTGATACTCTGTTAGTTTTACTATCTTTTATATCGTAAACAAATGAGCAGGTTTTTGGTCAGGTGATAATGTAGTTGACCCTAGTCAAGTGTACCCAGATCTCAGGGAGGTCATCCATTATCTTGCAAGGCAGATAGTGGTCTGCAGCAGTGGGAGAGTATTAGACTTTAACAAGGAGAAATAGTTCATTCTTGCAGAACTACAAAGACTTCAGGGTAGTCTGGTATTTCAAACTTCTTGGATGCATGTATCTACATGTCTATTCCAATTCTCTAAGTTATATTCCTTCCCAATTAGTGCCCTGAATGTGGGATATAATACTTTCTGAGATTGAATGAAATTACAAAGATGCCCTAATTTAGTTTATAATGAAGTATAAAATAAGTAATATAACTGGCAACATAGCCTTGTGAAATGGCAAACACATTTTTCATGGCACTTGGGAGGATGAGTTGGGAACATTGGTTAAGCCTGGGAGGTTGAAGTTGTAGTGAACGAATGTGATCACACCAGGGCACTCCAGCCTAGGCAACAGAGTGAGACCCTGTCTCAAAGAAAAAAAGTCATCGTATTCTTTATTTTTTCGTGGTAAAAATAAAGAATTTGCCATATAGTCAACATTCAATACTTGAATAAATTACTGGTCACTTTTCAACTTTGGTTTAGGCAATGGACTATCTCCAAAGAAGAGAAGAGAAATATGGAGTAGTTGGTGGAGAGGAAAGCATACATCAAAAAAGTTGTTACTGTTGTTATTTTAGACGGACTATCTAATTACATATTTTAGTGCTGATTGGCATGGTTTAAAAAATGGAAGAAAAACTGATAATGCAGTAGAGAAGTGAAAAATTGCTTGAGTGATACCTTTGATTTGCGGTATTGGTCATATGGTTAATCAATAAACAAAAAGCATACCAGCTATGCAAGTGGGTAGGCTTGGTGGTGTGTAATTTGGGAAGTTCTCCTTTGATTGATTATTTTTTCTTATGTTTTCAGTGAAACAAAAGTAGTTGTAAAATAAAGATAGAATGAGGAAAAAGTTGTCATGTGCCTAAGAGAAAACAATGTTTGAAATCACTATTCAGAGATTCAGAGAAGTGAAAAGATGAAAAGACTAGTCAAAAATGGAAAGACAGCTTGGAAACACTAGAATCATATTGAGGATAATGATAGTGAATAGTATGGAATCCTAGTGAATAATTTCAGTTAAAAGATAAGCAATTGTAATTGAGAAATTCTCAAAATAAAATGGCTTATAAATTTGTCTCTTGTAAACAAAGTGACTATGTTTATCTGTCTTTCAAGTAACAGACGCGAGGTGATAGCCCCAGGTTGCAGAGTTATGCTCCTAATACAGAAGATTATTAAACGATCCAGCTTCTTTGCAGACTTATATTGTTGTTTTCTAGGGACTGACTTGAATTGCATATTCGAATATGACTCACATACACAAATAATCACAGAAGGCTGTTTATTTAAATTCCTTCGTAAGTAAAATGACAAAGAATGAAAACATTGCTTTTGCTGACATGTAATCGGTTAAATCAGCACAGCTGCCATACGGGCATAGGATGCTGAAAGTATAATGCAATGGTTATCTAACTGGGTATCCAACTATTGTAGAAGAGGGAGATAATAGATTTGAACTAAACTTCAGTGCCTTGAATGTACAGAAAACATTGAAAATATTTTCTCAATCCACATTCAAGTGTAAAGTAAGTGAAAAGAAAGGAGAGATGTCTAAGGAATTTGAGAGTGCATGCAAACAAGTGATTATGATATTGAAGCAAAAGGTCCAAGTTTTGGAAAGAGTAAAATAAAAAGGATGTAGGGGGTTGCTGCTGAGGGTAACTGAAAAAACAAAATGGTAGGAAAAGCAGTTTTATAGAAGTGGATGTGAATGCTGGAGGAGACAATAAAAGAGTGAAACACTTCAAATCATTTTTTAGGGTGTGTAAATAGTAATTAGGAATTCTAAAAAAATATACATAGGGCTGGATTGTCAATTCATGTTGCTAGACAACATAATTGGAGAAGAATTGAAGGAACTGAGAGGCCAGTTCCACAGATGTACACACTGAAATACTACACTGGAGAAGTTACCATCTGTGGGTCTACTTAAATGACAATCATTCATCCTCTCCTCTTTGAGCAACATCTTGGCACAGTTTTCCATATTTTCAGCTTTTCTTGGCACAGTTTTTTTGAATGCTTATGGTTTTACTGGTGAGCCAATCCCAGTCACTTCTTACGTGAAAAATTTAAAAACAGAAAACTCGTCTTTACATTTCCAAATAAAGAGAAAGAAATGGAGTCCTACTCAATAGATTCAAACAGTGAATCAGAAAACATATCGTGTGTCTTTTCATTCTGGTTTTGATAAAATAATTTGCACTCTGCCTGCCAACGCATGGGTAATCCATAAAATAACACATTTCACTGTTTTATGCAGAAGGGCATTTAATGCTTAAGGAGAAAGACTGTGCTTCTGTTTAGTAATTCTGCCAGGAAGTTATGTGTGTGTTTTAATCTTTACTTGACATAAAAAAACCCTGCCACTTTTCATTCAGATTGCATTGCCTCTAACTCTGCTTCCTCCTCCTGAATTCTTTTTCTACTTGTTATTTGCATCTTTCAAATATTTGCAGATCATTTTCATATTACCTTAGCCAGCTATAAATTTTACACTGCTTTAATCTCCCCCATAAATCAGACTCCCCTTCTCATTATTCAGTTTTTTGTTTCCTGGACTCTTTCCAGCATTACCACATGTGCCTGATATTGAAGTGCACCAGAATTAACACAATATTGCAGCTGCAGTATCGTCAATTACAATATCAATTTCCATTCTGAGTACAAGACATCTCTTCATTTTGTATTTATTGTTGTATTAATGTATTTGTTTCTTTTGTTGGCTGTGTTTTGTCACCTTTCTTTGTGAAATGTTTATAATTAACCTAAGTCTTTTATATATTATCATTTCTAATATATACAGATTAGCCACCAGGATATTCTTTAAAATCCATGATTTTATTTCATATTTCTGTGATTTTGTTACTTAGAAACTTTGTTCTTCAAGTCACATAAGAATCATATAATTTCACTATTCATTCCCTAATTTAGATAATTTGCAAAGGTATAAAATAAGGATAAATAAAATTCAATTCTGGAGGTAAGTTAATTATTACAGGTACTTTCTCTGCAATAGGCACTTATCATTGATGATATTTAATTTAACATTTAATCCAAAAATAAATATTTACATTCTCATAAATTAGATTATGAGAGAGTAGCATTTAATAAGATATTTCTATCCAAACTAGTAAGAATGAAATTTATATAGTGATTTTGTAGTTAGGTTCTAGTGCCTCTAGGAAGGTATCTTTTGTTTCTCTTAAAAATGTTCCCAATTTTGTTTCTTTTTGCATTTTATGTGTTACTCTGTAAAGTATGGTTCTGAATGACCTAACGTAATATGAGCCCCAAAGACATAAAACAGTCCTGAACATTCTGAAAAATATTAAATAGCTCCTGATTAATACTATGATGTCTTGTCCCCAACTCCCCAAATACTATCAATATGGTAGTATTAATGGGTTATATTAAAAATAATACTGTATTTGTGTTTCTATGTGGAAGCGTAGAAAGGGAGCGGGTAACTCTTCATATAAAAATTCTCCTAATGAATTTAACTTATTTTTGAGTTTTGAAGTATGGCTATAAGTATATCGTGAAAATGGAAACATTGAAAATGTGTAAATTGAATATATTTAACAGAATATTCAAAGGTAGAGGCCTAAAATAATATATTCTGGATGCATAAATTTTGGCTAGATAAGTTTGGGGAAGTAGAAGAGGCTTCAGATGAAATTTAGATGAATGAATGTCATTGGTTCCTATCCAAAATTCAATACCATTATCTCCATTAATTTTGTTCAGGTTTCTAATTACATAATATGTGATTGAAGCGAAGATGATCCTATTTCTAGCTCCATGGATTGTTTCTGATTAATGATAGCCAATATCAGCCTACTCCATAAATGCAGGAAAAAATTAACACTTAATAGCAAAGTGCAGGTTTGTTGCATAGGTATACACATGCCATAGTGGTTTGCTGCACCCATCAACCTGTCATTTATGTTAGGTATTTCTCCTAATGCTATCTCTCCCCTAGGACCCTACCCCACAACAGACCCTGGTGTGTGATGTTCCCCTCCCTGTGCCATGTGTTCTGATTGTTCAACTCCCACTTATGAGTGAGAACATGTGGTGTTTGGTTTCCTGTTCTTGTGTTAGTTTGCTGAGAATTATGATTTCCAGCTTCATCCATGTCCCTACAAAGAACATGAACTCATCCTTTTTTATGGCTGCATAGTATTCCATGGTGTATATGTGATTTCTTCTTTGACCCATTGGTTGTTTAAGAATGTAATGCTGTACTTACATTATATTTGTACATTTTCCACTTTTTTTTCTGTTCTTGATCATAGTTTTATTTTTTATAGTCAGATAAAATAATTGGTATAATTCAAATATTTTTAAATTTACTGACACTTGCTCTGTGGCCTATACTGGAGAATTTTCCATGTGCACTTGAGAATATGCATATTCTTGTGGCTTTGGGTGAAGGATCTTACAAGTGTCTGTTAGGTCTGCTTGTTTTACAGTGTTATTCAATGTTTTATTTCCTTATTTATCTTTTGTCTTGTTCTATTTATTACTTAAAATAGGGCATGGAAGTCTCTAGTGATTATTGTAAATATATATATATGTGGCTCCTCAGTTTCTCCATTGCTCCTTTCTTTGGTATTTAATGTTTATAGTGTACCACTTTTATTCCTTTGTAACTTTATTTTTCATATATGTTTTAGATTGTTTAGTGATTTAATTAAGAACTACAATTAAACTTTTTGATTCATGGAGATTCCTCAAAAAATGAAAAATAGAGCCACCATATGATCCAGCAATCCCACTCTAAGGTATACACCCAAAAGAAAGGAAATCGGTATATAAAAGAGGTATCTGCACTCCCATATTTATAGCAACACTGTTCACAATAGCCAAGATTTGGAAGCAGCCTAAGTATCCCTCAGTAGATGAAGGGATTAAAAAAACATATAGTACATATATATGATGGAGTGTTATTCAGTCAAAAGAAGAACGAAATCCCATCATTTGCGACAACATGGATGAAACTGGCGGTCATTATTTTAAGTGTAATAAGCTAGGCACAGAAAGTCAAACTTCACATGTTCTCACTTATCTTTGAGAGCTAAAAGTTAAAACAATTGAACTCATGGAGATAGCTAGTAGAAGGATGGCTACCAGAAGTTGAGAAGGGTATTTGGTGGTGGGGGAAAGTGGGGAACCGGGGATGGATAATAAGACCCACTGATTACGAATGTGATGTTTTACTTTCACATGTTTGTAAATATCATATACTTGTAAATTCATGAGTTTATAAGTTTATAAAAATTTGTTTTATATTATTACCACCTTAGCTACAATGGTATACAAAACTCTGCACTTATACATCTCTGAAACTGCCTCTCTATGTTGTTATAGTCCTGCATTAAATATTTATAGATTATGTTCGTATGAATACTTATTTATAATAATTGTTTATTCATTGGCTTTGAAATCATATATCCAGAAGGGAATTATAGACCAAAAATTTAATTATCATAGCTTTTGTATTTACCTGTGTAGGTACATTTTCCAGTCTTTTTTATTTCTTGGTTTGGTCTTGAGTTACTGTCTAACGCTTTTTCATTTCCACCTGAAGGGTATGCATTAATATTTCTTTCTTTCTTTTTTAATTTAATTGCCTGAATGGTTTGTTTTACTGTTATTTATCACAAAACCATGGATGAAATAAATGCAGTTTTTCAGATGAACCCAAAGGATAATAGAAACTACCTTACTACTTATTATTGAATGCATTATTCATAAAGCCACTTGCAATGACATTAATTCTAAATTATTCCCTCATTAAATAAAAACATTATAAACTCACAGAACTTAATGTTTAAGCACATAAGATATAGTGTTGTTGAAGAAAGATAATTTAAGTTTCTTTTTTTTTTTAAGTGTCTTCAATGTATCAGTCTATACGTCTGATTGTTAGTCAACATCTTGCAGGCAAAATGAATGACAGTTTCGTTCTAATGCTGTTATTTTCCCCTTTACTGTTTTTAATGTATTTTTTATTATTGTGGGTACATGGTAGGTGTATATATTTATAGGTTACATGATATTTGTTGATGCATGCCTGCAATGAATAATAATCACATCAGGACAAATATGGTATCCATCACCTCAAACACTTATCCTTTGTGTTTCAAGCAATAAACTATATATACTGTGAGTCATTTTTAAATTAACAATAACATTGTTTTTACCGTAGTCACCCTGTTGTGCTGGCAAATATTAGGTCTTGTTTATTCTATTTTTGTATTTTTAATTTTTGTGGGTACATAGTAAATGTATATATTTATGGGGTACATACAATGTTTTGCTACAGGCATGCAAAATGAAATAAGCACATCATGGAGAATGGAGAATGGAGTATACATCCCTTCAAGCAAAATGATAAATCCTTTGAGATACAAACAATCCAATTACACTCTTTAAGTTATTTTAAAATATACAGTTAATTTTACTTACCCTGTTGTGCTTTCAAATAGTAGGTCTTAGTATCCATCCCCCATTCCCCTCTTTTCCCAACCACCAACTACCCTTCCCAGCCTCTGGTAGCCATCCTTCTACTACTTATCTCCATGAATTCAATTGTTTTACTATTAGCTCCCAAAGATAAGTGAGAATATAGCAAGTTTGTCTTTCTGTTACTGGCTTATTTCACCTAACGTAATGACCACCAAGTTTCATCTACGTTGTTATAAATGACGGAATCTCATTTTTCTTATAGCTGAATAATATTCCATCGTATATATGTACCATGTTTTATTTATCCCTTCATCTATCAAGGGATACTTAGGCTGCTTCTAAATTTTGGCTGTTGTGAATAGTGCTGCAGTAAACATGGAGATGCAGATACCTCTGTGATATACCGATTTCCTTTCTTTGGGGTCTACACGTTAGAGTGGGATTGCTGGATCATATGGTGGCTCTATTTTTCATTTTTGAGTAATCTCCACACTATTCACCCATAGTGGTTCTACTAATTTGTATTCCCACCAACACTGTATGAGGGGTTCCTTTATTTCACATCCTTGCCAGCATTTTGTCATTACCTGTCTTTTGGATAAAAGTCATTTTAACTGGAGATAAAGGATATCTCATTGTGGTTTTGATTTGAATTTCTCTGAAGACCAATGATGTTGAGCACCTTCTCATTTACCTGTTTCCTATTTGTATGCTTTCTTTTGAGAAATGTCTATGCCAATCTTTTTCCTTCCTTCCTTCCTTCCTTCCTTCCTTCCTTCCTTCCTTCCTTCCTTCCTTCCTTCCTTCCTTCCTTCCTTCCTTTTCTTTCTTTCTTTCTTTCTTTCTTCTCTCTCTCTCTCTCCTAGTCTCTCTCTCTCTCTCTCTCTCTCTCGAAGTCTGGCTCTGTCACCCAGGTTGGAGTGCAGTTGGCGCAATCTCGGCTCACTGCAGCCTCCACCTCCTGGGTTAAAGCAATTCTCCTGCCTCAGCCTCCCTAGTAGCTGAGACTATAGGCATGCACCACAATTCCTGGCTAATTTTTGTATTTTTGGTTGAGACAAGGTTTCATCATTTTGGCCAGGTGGGTCTTGAACTCCTGATCTCATGTGATCCACCTGCCTTGGCCTTCCAAAGTGCTAGGATTAAACCCATGAGCCACCATGCCCTTCCTTCTTGTTCATTTTTTAATTGGATTATTCGATTTTTTTCCCATGGAGTTGTTTGATACCCTTATATATTCTATTTATTACTGTCTTGTCAGTTGGGTAGTTTGACAACATTTTCTCCCATTTTCTGGATTGTGTCCTCACTTTGTTGATTATTTTCTTTGCTGTGCAGGTTTTAAACTTGATATAATCTCATTTGTCCATTTTTGCTTTGGTTACCTGTGCCAGTGGGGTATTGTTAAAAAAGTTTTGTCCAGTTTAATGCCCTGGAGAGCTTCCCCAATGTCTTTTCTTAGTAGTTTCAGGTCTTTCAGTATTTAATCCATTTTGAGTTTATTTTTATATATGGCAAGAGACGGAGTCTAGTTTCATTCTTTTGCATATGAACATTCAGTTTTCTCAACACCATTTATTGAAAAGACTGTCTTTTCCCCAGTGTATATTCTTGGAAACTTTGTCAAAAATGAGTTTATTGTAGATGTATGAATTTATTCCTGGGTTATCTATTTTGTTACATTGGTCTATGTTTCTGTTTTTATGGCAGTACTATACTATAGTATCTTATTTTTATTTCTAAATTTCTGTAGGATAATTTGAAGTCAGGTAACATGATTTCTCCAGTTTTCTTATTTTTGCTTAGTATAGCTTAGGCTATTCTGAGTCTTTTGTGGTTCCACATAAATTTAAGGACTGTTTCTTCTATTTCTATGAAGAATATCATTGGTATTTGGATAGGGATTGCTTTGAATATCTTGAGTACTTAAGGTAGCATGGAGATTTTAATAATATTGATTCTTCCAAAACATGAATATGGAATACCTTTCCAGTTTTTGGTGTCTTCTTCAATTTCTTGAATCAATGCTTTATAGTTTACATTGTAGAGGTCTTTCACTTCTTTTGTTAATTCTTAAATATTTTTTTATTTGTACCAGTTGTAAATAAGATTATTATTTTTTCGGATTGTTCACTGTTGGCATACAAAAATACTACTGACTTTTTATTATGGCTTCAACCTTGTTACTTGTTATTAGTCTGTTCGGGTTTTGGATTTCTTCATGGTTCAATTTTAGTAGGTTATATGTGTCTATTTCTTCAAGATTTTGTAATTTATTTGCATATATTTGCTCATAGTAGCCACTAATTATCCACTAATGAATTTCTGCAGTTTCAGTTGTCATGTCTCCTTTTTCATATCTGATTTCATTTGTTTGGGTCTTCTCTCTCTCTCTCTCTCTCTCCCCCATTTGTGTGTGTGTGTGTGTGTGTGTGTGTTTAGTTAATCTGGCTACAGGTTTTTCAATGTAGTTTACTTTTACAAAAAAACTTTTTTTTTTTTGTTTTGTAGAATTTTGTATTGTTTTCTTCCTTTCAATTTCATTTATTTTTGCTCTGATTTTTTATTTCTTTTTTTTCATTTACTAATTTGGGGATTTGTTTGTTATTGTTTTTTCCATTCTTTAAGAAGCATTATTAAGTTGTTTTTGAAATGTTCTTTTTTATGTAGATATTTATAACATAATATAATGTTTCCTCTTAGTAATGCTTCTTTGTAGCCCATACATTTTGGTATGTGATGTTTCCATTATCATGTGCTTCACCAGATATTTTAAATTTCCTTCTTTATTTCTTCATTGACCCACCGGTCATTCAGGAGCATATTGTTTAATTTCTATGTGTTTGTATTCTTATCATAATTCCTCATTATTGATTACTACTTTTATTCTACTGTGGTCAGAGAAGATGCTCGATTGATAGCATTTCATTTTTTTTGAATGTTTCTTAAAACTTGTTCTGTGACCTAACATATGTTCTGTCTTTCAGAATGATCCATGTGCTGAGAAAAAAAATAATGTGTATTCTGCAGTTGTTGGATGAAAGCTTTAAATATTTATTGGATATGTTTGTTCTATATTGCACATTAAGTCTGATTTTTGCTGTTGTTAATTTTCTGTCTAGATGACCTGTCCAATGCTGAATGTGTGGTGTTAAAGTCTCCAGCTATTATTACCTTGGGGTCTATCTGTCTCTTTAACCCTAATAATATTTGATTTATATAGCTGGGTGCTCCAGTGTTGGGAACATGTATATTTACAACTGTTATATCCTCTTTCTAAGTTAACCCCTTTATTGTTATGTGGTAAACTTATTTATTTCTTTTTATAGATTCTGATATAGGTATATCTACTTCTGCTCTTTTTCAGTGTTTACTGGTATGGAATATATTTTTACATTCCTTTATTTTTATTCTTTGAAGGACATTATTAGGGGAGTGTGTTTCTTGTTGGCAACAGATCATTGGGTCTTTTTTTATTTATAATCCATTCAACCACTCTACATCTTTTAATTGGAAAGTTTAGTTCATTTACAATCAATGTTAACATTGGTAAGTAAGAATGTATTCCTTTCATTTTGTTATTTGTTTTCTGGCATTCTCTTCTTTTTTTTTCTCTTCCTGTCTTCCATTTAGTGAAGGTAGTATTTCTCTGGTGATATGATTAAATTCCTTGCTTTTCATTTTTTTTGTAAAAATATTGTATGTGTTTTGATTCGAAGTTACCGTAAAGCTTTTAAATACTGTCTTATAACCCATCATTTTAATCTGAGGGAACAACTTTAAAATATTTTCATAAACAAACAAACATAAAGTTAACTAATGAAAACTCTACATTGTAACATCATCTTTTTGCTTTTTATCTTCTTCTTTTTACTATTTATATCTTATTGTCCTTTCTATGCCTTGAAAAATTATTCTAGTTGTTAGTTTGGATTTTTTCATTGTTTAGTCTTTCTAATTAAGAGTAGTTAATGCATCACAATTACAGTGTTATAATAGTCCGTGTTTTTCTGTGTATTTATTTTCACTTTTCAATAATTTCTGATTGCTCATTAATATCCTTTACTTTCTTAATGAATTACTCCCTTTATCATTTCTTGTGGGACAGATCTGGTGTTAATGAAATTCCTCTGCTTTTTTGTATATTTGTTTTGGTCTGGAAAAGTCTATATTTCTCTTTTATGTTTGTAGGAACTTTGCCCTGGATATATTATTCTTGGGTAAGAGTATTTTTCCTTCAGCAACTTAAATATGTCATGCCACTCTCTCCTGCCTGTCTGTAAGGTTTCCAGTGAAAAGTCTGCTGCCAGACATATTGGAGCTCCATTGTATGTTTTGTTGTTGTTGTTGTTGTCGTTGTTTTTTATCTTGCCACTTTTAGAATTCTTCCTCTATTCTAGACCTTTGGGAGTTTTCTTAATAAATACCTTGAGGCCATCTTCTTTGGGTTAAATCTACTTGATGTTTTATAACTTTCTTGTACTTGGGTATGGATATCTTTCTTAAGATTTACGACTTTCTTTGTTACTATTCCTTTGAATGATCTTTCTACCCCATCTCTTTCTCTACCTCCTCTTTAAGGCCATGAATCTTAGATTTTTCCTTTTGAGGTTATATTCCAGATCTTGTAGGCATGCTTTATTGTTTTTTATTCTTTTTTTATTTTGTCTTCTCTGACTGTATTTTCAAGTAGCCTGTCTTCAAGCTCACTAATTCTTTTGTCTGCTTGATCCATTCTGCTATTAAAAGACTCTAATGTATTCGTTAGTATATCCTTCCATTTTTGAACTATCAAATTTCTGCTTGATTCTTTCTAATTATTTCAATTTCTTTGTTAAATTAATCTGGTAGAATTCTGAATACCTTCTCTGTGTTATATTGAATTGCTTTTAGTTTCCTCAAAATGTTATGTTGAGTTATCTGACTAAAAGATCACATATCTCTATTTTCTAGGAATGGTCCCTGGTAATTTGGTTCATTTGCAGAGGTCAATTTTTTCCTGGAAGATTTTTATACTTATGGATGTTCCTCTGTGTTTAGACATTGAAGAGTTATGTATTTATTGCAGTCTTCACAGCCTGGGTTTGTTTTTACCTGGTCTTCTTGGAAAGTCTATCTAGATATTTAAAAGGACTTGGATGTTGTGAACTAAGCTGTATGTATCTGCGTTACAGTTTTGGAAATACAAATATCATTCTATAGACACACATGTTACTACATCATGCTTTAGAAAAAGAAAATGTGCTTCCATGCATTGTAGATTAATCAACTCATTCAACTATGCCACAAGCCAGGTACTTCAGTTGTGGTTTTGATAGACAAGATAATTAATGATGCAAAAGATTTGAAGCTACACTGGTAGAAAGCAATAATACTGAATTTGAAGCTCTGGTCTCATTAAACTCAAGAACTTGTAATATTCCACTATTTTTTAAATGTTTTGCCAAATAGTCAATTTTTAATATTCGTATATAAATTATCAACAGTGGTCAGCAGCTCATAAATGAAAATTTTCTGATATATTTATCTTTAATTTTAATTTTATTTATAAATAATTTTTATGGTGGAAAAATTAGCAGAAAATTATCCTTTCATGTGAGAATTGTTTGTAATTAAACAAACAAACAAAAAAACATAAAGTTTTACTGACCACCCTTGTTGTGTCTTATAACCTGGGGATCATTTTTATTTTCAGTTCTAGACTATGAAGAATTGATTCCAAATCTGCATAGCATATCTGGATAGAAATGAATGAAAGTCTGGCCATTTTTTGAGTCTAGACCTATACAGTTAGATGAGACAAAGCTGCCAAGTATTACAAATCAAGTCTTTTTTTTTTTTTTTTTTTTTTTATGTTTGGAAAACTGTTACTCCTCTTTCACACATTTTTCATAGTCTCTACTTGAATTAGTAGAATGTAGATCCTATTCAGTTACATACAAACGTGTAAATTGACCAAATTAGAGAATTATTTCCAAAGACTAATAAAAAGTTGTTGAAAGAAAAATAACTGTTGACAAATCATAAAACTTCATACAAATACAATCTACCTACAAGACTAGATTTTAAAAGGAAAACATGGAATGTGAGAAAAAGAAAAGGAAAAACAAGTAAGATTGTTTAGAAGCTGTCAAATTTTTTGTATGGATGTTTTTTCATAAATCTACCTCCATATTCAATTATTATATTAAAATTCTGTTCCATAGTATTTCAATCACCATTAACAGTGCTCTCTATTCATTTGAATTAATGAATATTGGAATAACTTTTTTCATTCCTCTAATAAATTAAACTTTCAGTCCTTTCTGACTTGTTCACACAGTGCAATTAACCAGTTCCAGAGTAACTATTAATCAAAAAGCCACTTAATCTTTACTCTATTTACATGACACCTTGTTAACATTATTGGTTATACAGTTCTCCAATTTTTCCATTTTCATTTCCCAAATTTCTTACTCTTATAAATGGTTTGTCTTCCTGCCTTATGACATTTGTGTTTTTACCTTGAGCTGTTATGAGAGTTTTTAGAGTATTTTGGATTCATTTTCTGCTGAATGAAGGAATAGAGTCTATATACCTCAGAAAAGAGAATAGGGAATATTATTGTTTGTTTGTTTTTGTTTTTTTGTTTGTTGTTGTTGTTTTTGATATGGGGCTTCGCTCTTGTTGACCAAGCTGGAGTGCAATGGCGCAATCTCAGCTCACTGCAACTTCCGCCTCCTGGGTTCAAGCTATGCTCTTGCCTCAGCCTCCTGAGTAGCTGGGATTACAGGTGCTCACCGCCACGCCCAGCTAATTTTGTGTATTTTTAGGACAGACGGGGTTTCATCGTGTTAGCTAGGTTGGTCTCAAACTCCTGACCTTAGGTGATCTGCCCGCCTCGGCCTCCCAAAGTGCTGGGATTACATGCGTGAGCGTCCACACCCAGCCAATATTGGTGCCCTTAAGTAAAAGAAACAAGTATAGAGAAGATAGACTTCGCAGGTACAAGAAAAATAAATAACATTATAAAATAGGCCTCAATAAATCAGGCCACCACATTAGAGGATTACAGGAGAAAGTCATACTCCTAGCAAATTGGAGTGGGGTGTGTGTGTGTGTGTGTGTGTGTGAGAGAGAGAGAGAGAGAAGTAAAAGATGAAAGAGAGAGGAAAAAATAGATAGAAAAACAGAAAGACTAACTGGTTTTGTTTTTGTGTTTCTTACGTCTAGTTAGCTTTAATAAACTCTTTTTTTATCAGTTGGTAAATCAAATGTGAAAAAGAGAATAATAATGTACTAATAAAGTATAAAACCCCTAACTCAATAGGGTGATCCTGTGGGAGTGGGGTTACTGAAAATAGGAAGATTAGTATGATTTTTGTGTTTGTGTTTCTTATTGGAAGAAAACAGACTTTTTTTTTCCTCCAAAGATGGGCAAGGCCCCAAAGTCCCTTTTTATAGTACTTTCAAACTACAAACATAACTAATGTTATAGAATGTCTTCTTTGTTCATAAAGCACATGATTAATCTGAGCAAATCCACAATGAATTGTGTTTAAATGCTCTGTGTCATCGGCATGGCCTTTTCTTTTCAATTAAAAGAATGCCACAAATTAAACCATAGCAATATTTGAATGAATTATGCATAGTTTCTAATTAGGAAGAGTGGTGTACTTATTTTTAGGACATTCGTGAATTTTTAAAGAATAAAAGAAAGTGGACTGAATTCACAAGTTAAATGTACAGTAGAATTTATAGACAACAGTCCATTAAATATGCTGCCACTGTGTGTTATCTACTTAATAGCATGGAGAATTAGATCAAATTATTTTCCAACTGCATCTTAATTGTACATATGATCCAATTTTATGTAACATTAAGTTTTCTTAAACAATTTATTGGTGCTTCCTAAAATTATTTCCAGCAAAAAATATTTACACCTGTGCTTATATAATAGAAATTGGAAAAATATGAATTTTTAAGTAGTTCTATAAAAATATGCAGTGATTGAATAAAAGTAATCAGTAATTGATTATCCATCTCTAGGCAGGCCAACTTCAAAATTATTAAATCAAGAAGTTAGAAAAATGTTGCTGTAAGTTTTCTTATGTGCCTACTTAAAATATTATTTTTAAAATGTATAAACATATATAGGTATATTTGTTTGTTATTGATTAGAAGTGCCAAAAATCAAAATGCCTCCTCAAATGGATATTTCGTTTTAAAACTTTTGTCTTCTCCAGTAAAAGTAAACTATCTGAAACTTGATGATACTTAATACTTTTATTATGAATTAATAATTATTTTATTCGCATTTTCAAATGTCAGAGGATGTGACTAATATTCTAATGTAATAATTTTCCAATAATATTACTTGTCCAAATGTAATAATGTAAAAGGAAGGAATTCCTTTTTGCCTTCACAATTAATATGGTTTTCTAAAAATTAAAAATACAGATACAATTAATCTGAAAAATTAAATTTTTCTTGCTGCAAAGCACATGAACAGATGTTGTTTCAAAATAGTTGTATATGTGTGTGTGTTTTGCTAATGAGATTACTAAAAAGGGGGTCCTAAGTCTAAATAATAAGGAGGCTTTTAAATTTAAAAAAATGAGATAATAACTGTAAGTGATTCCTTATTTTGAGCCTTTTGAAAAGTCCCGGTCCTTCTAATATTTATAAAAATAGAATATCATCTGTAAACTTAAATGTATAGAATTATAAACAATCAATAGTACAATAATTGTCCAGAAATCATTTTCCAGTCAATTTTTCATCTTTTTTCAGAAGTATATGTTGACAAAAGCAGATTACATAAAACAAGGACTTTCCTCATAATGAGTCTTAGATGCAAGGACTGCTTAAAAGTGTCTTAGATGCAAGCTATTATCACTCTGAATAACTTTAAGTAATTCCAGGTAATATATAAAAGGTGTACTAAGTGAAAGAATTTTACCAGTATAAAGCTCACTCTGGAAAAATATTTCGAACATATGAATAAAATATCATAGGGAGTGAAGTGCTTTACATGGATTTTCTCTTAATCATTTTTTTCTATATACAACTTCCAACAAAAATTAAAAAGGTGTATTGTAATTTTTAAAATAAAATAATGACTCCCATATTAAAAAATGCCTTAAGAATTTAAAATTATGACACAATTATAATTTTAAAGATATATGTACATATGTATGCCTATATGTGTATATATGAGTCTTTACATATATATGTAAATAATTATTTTCAAATCATTCATTAATGCAGACTCAAAAGTGAATATTCAACTTTCAAATTATATATTATTTGTTTGAGATATTCCCTGTATATCTTTAGATTTCAGAGCTAATTTGAATCTTTTAGAAACCATCTTTATTATTGTAAAACTCTAGAGATTTTGCATTAAGACAATCTGCTGGAGAAATCTTTGTGTCCTGAAAGATCTGTATATGGTTACCATCTCAAATGAACTACTTTCTATGTATTTAAGAAATATATTACCTTTAAAACATTATTTTCTTTTAAAATTTTAGATATATTAGAAGCTTGGAAGAAAACAATTTGTAAACATGAATAAATTTATGTTCATATGTTTTAGAAACTGTCACTGTCCCCAAATTCTATTTGTTCCCTCCCCAAAGAATTTTAATAAATACAATCTGCTTTGCCATTTATGTTTTTTTTTTTTTTTTTTTTTCTTTGTCTCCCCCTTAATCATTGGCTTCCTTCGTAGTCACCATTGTAGTCTGAAAACTCTTGGCACATACAGAAATCCTTAACCAGGTGAAATATTCTTAACATTTTATTTCTACTGTTTGTATTTTTACTGTTAAACTTCTGACATTCTATATACTAACCCATCACCCCAACTATATTTTTTGAATATGTTCTCTGATATTAATAACAAATATGATAACTTTTAAAATTAAAGAGTGTCTTTTGGGGAGTAAGAGGTATGACATACAGAAAGATATAGGTACAAAAAAGATGCATTCAAAATTTAGAAAACCAACTAAAGAATAGAACACATGTTCAATTTTCTCTTCAATCTAAATTTTTGAAGCGCGTTTGTGTACAGGCGCATTTTACATGGTAAAAATTCCCATAGACCTGCATTTATAGAAATGTAAAAAATTTGGTGACGTTAGAAGAGGCTAGAAAATCTCTGTGATCATACTATATATGATGACAATGTTGAATAAAATAAAAGAAAACTAGAGTTCAAGAAAATGAACTGTTCACACTGTTGAATTATCCTTTTGTTACCCTAATACTCAGAATTTGATACATACAACCAAAGATGTCACACTAACAATGAAAACTAGTTTCCTACTGGTTGAACTGCTATTTGATCTTATATTTAAAAATTTTAAAAAACTACATTTAACCCTGAAACGACACACAATTATAGTCATCAAATCCCCATGCAGTTAAAAATCCACATATAACTTTTGATTGCCCCAAAACTTAACTACGAATAATAACCTACTGTTGACTAGAAGCCTTACTGATAATATAAATGGTAAATTAACACACACTTTGTATTTTATATGTATTGTATGATGTATTCTTACCATAAACTAGAATAAGAAAAATCTTCTTTAGAAAATTATAAGAAAAAAATACATTTACAGTATTGTAATGTTTTTAATCATTAATACCATAAGTGTATTTTGCCCATTTTTAAGATGTAATACCTGTCTGAAATGACAGGAAACTACAGCTGCCGACCCAAATTAATGGTACATATCAAGCAATTCAACTTTTTCTTGTATTGTCATGACTTTTTTTCTGCTTCTTGGGAACACTTCCAGCATCATTAGTGGCACTTAATTTTGGTCCCATGGTGTTACTCAAGGTTTATGGTATTGCACTATACATGATTAAAAAATACACACGAGAACTGCAAGAGATCACTTTTTACTGCAAAATGTAATTTACTGGAAAGAGGAACTGCTCACATGGCCATGATGAGCATCACATAGCGTTTTAAGCAGATACTCGCAATGGGAGATCATCAGAATAGCAACAGGAGGTGGCTGTGAAATTATTACAGAAGTACTGTATGGAATAGAGTCAATTTTATGCTGTCATTTAATACTGTATCTTTATGTTTGTTTACATTTCTCCCAACTGTGAATGGTGCCATGGATGGTCTGAAGTGTTTGTGTGTATATGCTTTGATAAATGTCAACTGCTTATAATAGATTTGTGTATATTTTATGGTAAGAAAAAATAGATTGATGTGTGCATGTATATTATGCATTCATGACATCTCTAACTTTTTTCTTTTTTTTTTCAATTGTTCTAGGCTACAGTTTGTGAGTTTTTTCAATTTTTTAAACATCTGTTAAAAATGTTCTAATATATTTATTGAAGGAAGTCCACATATAAGTGATCCTGGGCAGTTCAAACCTGTGTTGTTCAAGGATCAACTGTAAAATATATATATATATATACACACACACATACACACACACACACACACACACAGTTATATATATAATTATATATATACAGTTATATATATGAATATAGTTATATATATATAAAGTTATATACATATATAACTTTATAAAAGGACAGATAGCATTGTATGTTTTATTGTATACAACATGATGGCTTTGAAGTACATATACATCGTGATATAGTTAAATCTAGCCAGTTACAAGTGTCTTACTACACATAGTTATCATCTTGGTGGTAAGAGCACATAGCATTCCCTCTCTTTACATTTTTCAAGAATACAATATATAATTATCAACTAGAGTCAACTTGCTTTACAGTTGATCTTTTGAAACTTTTTTCTTCTGTTTAACATAATTATGTATTTTTTTTCTTTTATTATTATTATTATACTTTAAGTTCTGGGATACATGTGCAGAACCTGCAGGTTTGTTACATAGGTATATATATGCCATGGTGGTTTGCTGCACCCATAAACTAGTCATGTACCTTGGATATTTCTCCTAATGTTATCCCTCCCCTTGCCCCAACCCCTTGCCAGGCCTCAGTTTGTGACGATCCCCTCCCTGTGTCCACATGTTCTCATTGATCAACTCTCACTTATGAGTGAGAACATGCAATGTTTGGTTTTCTGTTCCTTGTAAGTTTTCTGAGGATGATGGTTTTCAGCTTTATCCACGTCCCTGCAAAGGATACAAACTCATCCTTTTAATGGTTGCATAGTATTCCATTGTGTATATATGCCACATTTTTTAAAATACATTCTATCATTGATGGGCATTTGGGTTGGTTCCAAGTTTTTGTTATTGTGAATAGTGCTGCAATAAACATACATGTGCGTGTGTCTTTATAGTAGAATGATTTATACTTCTTTGTATATATACTCAGTAATGGGATTGCTGGGTCAAATGTTATTTCTGG
Organism: Theropithecus gelada; assembly: GCF_003255815.1. Taxonomy (NCBI): domain Eukaryota; kingdom Metazoa; phylum Chordata; class Mammalia; order Primates; family Cercopithecidae; genus Theropithecus; species Theropithecus gelada. The sequence goes on from NC_037668.1 coordinate 133,314,296, forward strand.
TTCTAGATCCTTGAGGAATCACCACACTGTCTTCCACAGTGGTTGAACTAATTTACACTCCCACCAACAGTGTAAAAACATTCCAATTTTCCACATCCTCTCAAGCTTCTGTTGTTTTCTGACTTTTTAATGATTGCCATTCTAACTGGTGTGAGTTGGTATTTCATCGTGCTTTTGATGTGAATTTCTCTAATGACCGGTGATGATGAGCTTTTTTGCGTATGTTTGTTGGCCGAATAAATGTCTTCTTTTGAGAAGTGTCTGTTAATATCCTTTGCCCCCTGTTTGGTGTGTTTTTTTTTTTTTTTTTTTTTTCTTGTACATTTCTTTAAGTTCCTTGTAGATTCCAAATATGAGCCCTTTGTCAGATGGATAGTTTTCAAAAATGTTCTCCCATTCTGTAGGTTGCCTGTTCACTCTGATGATAATTTCTTCTGCTGCGCAGGAGCTCTTTAGTTTAATTAGATCCCATTTGTCAATTTTGGCTTTTGTTGTCATTGCTATTGGTGTTTTAGTCATGAAGTCTTTGACCATGCCTATGTCCTGAATGATATTGCCTAGGTTTTCTTTTAGGGTTTTCAAGGTTTTAGGTCTTACGTTTAAGTCTTTAATCTATCTTGAGTTAATTTTTGTAAGGAAGGGATCCAGTTTCACTTTTCTGCATATGGCTAGCCAGTTGTCCCAGAAGCATTTATTAAACAGAGAATCCTTTCCCCATTGCTTTTGTCAGGTTTGTCAAAGATCAGATGGTTGTAGATGTATGGCATTACTTCTGAGGCCTCTGTTCTGTTCCATTGGCCTACATATCTGTTTTGGTACCAATACCACGCTGTTTTGGTTACTGTAGTCTTGTAGTATAGTTTGAAGTCAGGTAGTGTGATGCTTCCAGCATTGTTCTTTTTGCTTAGGATCATCTTGGTTTACGGGCTCTTTTTTGGCTCCATATGAAATTTAAAGTAGCTTTTTCTAATTCTCCAAAGAACGTCAATGGTAGCTTTATGGGAATAGTATTGAATGTATACATTACTTTGGGCAGGATGGCCATTTTCATGATATTGATTCTTCCTATCTATGAGCATGGAACGTTTATCCATATGTTTGTGTCCTCTGTTACGAACTTGAACAGTGGTTTGCACTTCACTTTGAAGAGGTCGTTCACATTTCTTGTACATTATATTCTCAGATATCTTATTCTGTTTGTAGCAATTGTGGATGGGAGTTTATTCATTATTTGACTTTCTATTATTGGTGTATATGAATGCATGTAATTTTTGCACATGGATTTTGTATCCTGAGACTTGACTGAAGTTGCTTATCAGCTTAAGGAGTTTATGGGCTAAGACAATAGGGTTTTCTAAATATACAATGAGTTCATCTGCAAACAGAGACAATTTGATTTCCTCTCTTCCTATTTGAATATCCTTTATTTCTTTCTCTTGCTTGATTGCCCTGGTGAGAAGTTCCAATACTATGTTCAATAGTAGTGGTGAGAGAGGACATCGTTGTCTTGTGCCAGTTTTCAAAGGGAATGCTTCCAGTTTTTGCCCATTCAGTATGATGTTGGCTGTGATTTTGTCACAAATAGCTCTTATTATTTTGAGATACGTTCCATCAATACCCAGTTTATTGAGTGTTTTATCATGAAAGGATGTTGAATTTTATCAAAGTCCTTTTCTGCATCTATTGAGATAATCATGTGGTTTTTGTCCTCAGTTCTGTTGATGTGATGGATTACATTCATTGATTTGTGTTTGTTGAACCAGCCTTGCATCCCAGGAATAAAGCTGACTTAATTGTGGTGAATAAGCTTTTTGATGTGCTGCTGGATTTGGTGTGCCAGTATTTTATTGAGGATTTTCACATTGATATTCATCAGGGATATTGGCCTGAAATTTTCATTTTTTTTGTTTTGTCTTTGCCAAGTTTTGGTATTAGGATGACTCTGGCATCATAAAATGAGTTAGTGAAGAGTCTCTCATTTTATATTTTTTGGGATAGTTTCGGAAGGTATGGTTCCCACTCTTCTTTGTACTTCTGGTAGAATTCGGCTGTGAATCTGTCTGGTCCTGGGCTTTTTTTGGTTGATAGGGTATTAATTACTGCCTCTTTCATTCTTGTCTTCTGCTAGCTTTTGAATTTGTTTGCTCTTGCATCTCTAGTTTTTTAAATTGTGATATTAGGGTGTTGATATGAGATCTTTCCTATGGGCATTTAGTACTATAAATTTCCCTTTAAACACTGCTTTAGCTGTGTTGCAAAGATTCTGGTACATTGTGTCTTTGTTCTCATCAGTTTCAAATAACCTATTTATTTCTGTCTTAATTTTGTAATTTACTCAGTAGTTATTCAGGAGCAGGTTGTACAGTATCCATGTAGTTGTATGGTTTTGAGTGAGTTTATTAATCTTGTGTTCTAATTTGATTGTACTGTGGTCTGAGAGATTGTTTATTTTGATTTATGTTCCTTTATATTTGCTGAGGAGTGTTTTATTTCCAATTATGTGGTCAATTTTAAAATAAGTGCTATATGGTGCTGAGAAGAATGTATATTCTGTTGATTTGGGGTGTAGAGTTCTGTAGAAATCTACTAGGTCTGCTTGGTCCAGAGCTGAGTTCAAGTCCTAAACATCCTTGCTAATTTTCTGTCTCATTGATCTGTCTAATAATGACAGTGGTGTTTTAAAGTCTCCAATTATTTTTGTCTAGAAGGCTCAGTCTCTTTGTAGGTCTCTAAGAACTTGCTTTATGAATCTGAATGCTCCTGTACTGGGTGCATATATATTTAGGATAGTTAGCTCTTCTTGTTGCAATGATCCGTTCACCATTATGTATCACCCTTCTTTGTCTTTTTTAAAATCTTTTTTGGTTTAAAGTCTGTTTTATCAGAGACTAGGATTGTAACCCCTGCTTTTTCTTTTTCTCTTTCTTTTTCTTTTTCTTTTCTTTTCTTTTTTCTTTTTTTTTTTTTTTTGCTTCCCATTTGATTGATAAATATTCCTCCATCCCTTTATTTTGAGCCTATGTGAGTCTTTGCATGAGATTGGTCTCCTAAATACAGCACAATTATGGGTATTGACTTTTTTTTTTTTTTTTTTTTTTTTGAGACGGAGTCTCGCTCTGTCGCCCAGGCTGGAGTGCAGTGGCCGGATCTCAGCTCTCTGCAAGCTCCGCCTCCCGGGTTCCCGCCATTCTCCTGCCTCTTTATCCAATTTGCCAGTCTGTGTCTTTTAACTGGGGCATTTAGCCCATTTATATTTAAGGTTAATATTGTTATGTGTGAATTTGATCCTGTTCTCATGGTGCTAGCTGGTTATTTTGCATATTAGTTGATGCAGTTTCTTCATAGCGTTGTTGTTCTTTGTATTTTAGTATATTAGTGGTACCAGTTTTTCCTTTCCACATTTAGTGCTTCCTTCAGGAGCTCTTGTAAGGCGGGCCTGATGGTTATAAAATCCCTCAGCATTTGCTTGTCTGTAAAGGTTTTTATTCTTCCTTCACTTTAAACCTTAGTTTGGCTAGATATGAAATTCTGGGTTGAAAATTATTTTTTTTAAGAATGTTGAATATTGGCCCCCACTCTCTTCTGGCTATAGGGTTTCTTCAGAGAGATCTGCTGTTATTCTGGTGGGCTTCCCTTTGTGGGTAACTCGAGCTTTTTCTCTGGCTGCACTTAACATTTTTTCGTTTGTTTCAACCTTGGTGAATCTGACAATTATGTGTCTTGGGTTGCTCTTCTCGAAGAGTATTTTAGTGGTGTTCTCTGTATTTCCTGAATTTGAATGTTGGCCTGGTGTCCCGGCTTCAGCCCCCTTTCCAGGGGAGTGAATGGTTCTGTCTTGCTGGGGCTCCAGGTGCCACTGGGGGGGGAAAAAAAGAAAAAAAAGAAAAAAAACCTCCTGCAGCTAGCTAGCTCAGTGTCTGCTCAAATAGCCAGCCAGTTTTGTGCCTGAAACCCAGGGCCCTAATGGTATAGGCATCCGAGGGAATCTCCTGGTCTGCGGGTTGCAAAAACTGTGTGAAAGCATAGGAAAAAGCATAGTATGTGCGCCAGATAGCACTGTCCCTCAAGGCACAGTCCCTCATGGCTTCCCTTGGCTAGAGGAGGGAGTTCCCCAACCCCTTGCACTTCCTGGGTGAGAAGATGCCCCATCCTGCTTCAGCTCACCCTCTGTGGGCTGTCCCCATTGTCTAACCAGTCCAAATGTGGTGAGCCAGTACCTCAGCTGGAAATGCAGAAATCACCCACCTTCTCTGTTGGTCTCGCTGAAAGCTGCAGACCAGAGCTGTTCCTATTTGGCCACTTTGCCCAGAACCCCACAACTTAATTATATATCTTTTAATCAATGTTTTCTCGTCTTCTTCTCCTTTCTAACCATCCCAGCTTTCAGTAAACACCAGTCTAATGTCTACTTTCATGCCATTACCTTTTAAGATTCTACATATGAATGATGTCATGCAGTATTTATTTTTCTGCATCTGGCTTATTTCACTTAAAATGTCCTCCAGGTTCATCTGTGTTGTAAGAAATGACAGTATTTCATCCCTTTCTACAGCTGAGTAATATTTATTTTTTTGTGTATGTGTGTATTTACGTACACATACATGCACACATGCATATATATATATATATATGTATTACATTTTCCTTATTCATTCATCCATTAAAGGTCACATAGATTGATTCTATGTGTTACCTATTGTGCTGTAATAAACAATGGAGTGTAGATATATCACACATATGTTGTCTGTCTTTCTGTGTGTGTGCACGTGTGTGTGTGTCTTCTTAAAAAACATATCTAATAATCAAAATTTTTACTCCTCACCATATTGCTGATAGCTTTTGATAATTGGATAATTTTTGACATAGGTTTCTACTTTGTAGTCTATTATGATTATTTCAACTTGATTATATTTTATAACTGGTATAATTCTTCTGGTAAGAAATAAGATAAATAGCCACATGTTTGTTTTTTAACCTTCCCTCAAGTCTGTGTGAAGCCTGTAGGCATGGTACACAGACCAAAGCAGATAGGCTAAGGTGACTCCTATATAAATAGTGTGTAATATTTCTACTACCTAGTTGAAATTCTTTGATATGCTGATTTTAGGGTTATTTATGATTCCCAAATTTAACTCCTAGAGAAGATGAAATTGGTACCTAACATAGAGGCTTACTACTTTGATGTCAACCCTGGTTATACTACAAACTAGATGTGTGAAATTGACTTTGAATCAGCTTTAAGATCTTGAGTACATAAACCAACTTTTTCATGTTTCTCTTTTCATATACTAAGTAAAAGTATAAGAGATAATATACTTTTGAATGAGATAATATTTAATTTTTTCATGACACTAAAGCCACCCATTTTTTAGTGAAATGGGAGTTCACCAAGTACCAATTCTCCCATCTGTGTCTGTTGCCTTTCTTCTTAATGTTCAGAAATTCTTTGGTATACCCTGAGAACAAGAAAAATACAAGATGTCCCCTCTCACTGCTCATATTCAACACAGTACTGGTAATCCTAGCAAGAGTAATCAGACAAGAGAAAGAAATAAAAAGCATCCAAAAAGAAGAAGTCAAACTATCTCTCATTGATGATAGATGGTATACACAGAAAACCCTAAAGAGTCCACCAAAAGACTTGTGGAACTAATAAACAGATTCAGTATTTTCAGGATTAAAAAAAAATCAATGTACAAAATTTAGTGGCTTTTTTATACACTGATAATATTTTAGGTGATAACCAAATCAGGAATACAATCCCACTTAACGTGGCCACAAAGAAAATAAAATACCTAGGAATTTACCTAATATAGGAGGTGAAAGATCTCTACAAAAAGAAGTACAAAATGCTGAAGAAATCAGAGATCACACAAATACATGGAAAAATATTTTATGTTCATAGATTGGAAAAAGCAATACCATGGATTGGAAAATAGCCATACTGTCCGAAGCAATTGAAAGATTCAACACTATCACTATCACTATCAAAATACCAACCTTATTTTTCACAGAATTAGAAAAAACAAACAAAAAAAAAACAAACAAAAAACTATTCTAAATTTTATTTAGAAGGAAAAAGGTGCCAGAATAGCCAAAGCAATCCTCAGCAATAAAAGTAAGACTAGAGGCATTACATTACCCGACTTCAAAATACACTAAGATGTTGCAGTACCAAAACAACATGCTACTGCAGTAAAAACTGGCCCATAGATAAGTAGAACAATTAGAGAACTCAGAAATAAACCCTCAAGTCTACCGTCACCTGATGATTGAAAAATATTAACAAAAATAAGCAATGGGGAAAGGATTCCTTTTTCAATAAATGGTGCTGGGATAACTGTCTAGCCATATGTAGATTAAAAGACACTGTACCTCTCATTTTATACAAAACTTAAGATGGATTAAAAAATTTACACATAAGAGAGAAAACTGTAAAAATTTTAGAAGAAAATCTAGGAAATACCCTTCAACATAGTCTTTGGTAAGGAATTTATGGCTAAATATCCAAAAGCAATTGCAACAAAAACAAAAACTGATAAATGAGTTCTAATTAAAGAGCTTCTCCACAGTAAAAACAAAATAACAGCAGGAACACCAAAAACAACAATTACCAACATAATAAATGGAAAGCCCACAGAATGAAAGAAAATATTCACAAACTATGCATCTGACAAAGGTCTAATATCCAGTATCTACAAGGAACTTAAACAAAACACCAAGCAGAAAAAAAAAAAAAAAAAAACAGATCAAGTGAAAATGGACAAAGGACATGAACAAAGACTTCTTAAAAGAAGACATACAAATAGCCAACAAACATGAAAAAAATGCTCAACATCACTAATCAGAGAAATGCAAATCAAAATAAATATGAGATACCATCTCACGCAAATCAGAATAATGATTTTTTAAAAGTTGAAAAATTACAGATGCTGGTGAGGCTGTGGAGAAAAGGAAACACATATATTGTTGGTGAGAAAATAAAGTAGTTAAGGCACTGTGTAAAGCAGCTTGGGGATTTCTCAAAGGACTTAAAATAGAACTACCTTTTGACTCAGCAATCCCACTACTGGGTACATACCTCAAGGAAAATAATTCATTCTATTAAAAGACACATGTACCTGCACATTCAATGCAGCACTAATCACAAAAACAAAGACACAAAATAAATCTAGGCACCCATCCACATGGATTAGATAAAGAAAACTAGGTACATATACACAATGGAATACTATTCAGTCATAAAAAAGAACAAAATTACATCCTTTGCAGCAAACTGCATGGAGCTGCCATTATCCTAAGCAAACTAATGCAACAACAGAAAATCATATACCTCATGTTCTCACTTACAAGTGAGAGCTACACACTGAATAAATTGAACATAAGGATGAGAACAATAGACACTGGAGACCACTAGACAGGAAGAAGGAGGGAGGGAAGAGCTGAAGAACCACCTGCTGGGTGCTATGCTTACTACCTGTGTGACAGGATGTTAGGAATCCAAGCCTTAGCATCACACAATTTACCCATGTAACAAACTTGCATGTGTACCCCTTAGTCTATACAAAAGATGAAATTATATAAAAATTATTTTACTTAGAGAGGCTTTTTGTAGGTGTTATGGCTCTATAAATTATATGCTGAGGAAGGCTTGAATCTGGACTCAGAAGTTAAAACTCGTTTGGCTTTTGCTGAAAGCTATTTTAAAATTATAATCTTCTGGCATTGTTTTAGAAAAGTAGAAATGGTAAAGGTAAACTGGGTTGAAAATTTATATTGTACACCCAAATGTGCAACAGAAACATAATTTCCTTTTTAAATATAGTTTATCTGCTCCCTGTCATAAGCTGTTCTCAACAAAGTGCCAAAAAATTCTCATACCAGTTTCTTCTGGCTTAAATAAAGTTTTTGGAGAGATGAATCCTTGAAGGGGATTTTTTTTCTCTGTTTTATTCTCCTTAAGTATGGTGAAGGGGGAAGAATTTGGTTACAATAAAAAGAAAATGGAAAAAAAAGAAAAGTCAGTTTTGCCTTTGCGCTTGAAAGCTTCCAGGTATAGCACATATGTGTTGTTTCTCTGAGCAACTATATTTCTATATCCTTATACTTCTTATTCTACTGATTGACTTCATTGCCTGGTGGGAATTTCACACAGTAAAAGTTGTAGCTTAAGGTTCTCAGCAGAAGCTGGCTTGGAATTCCAGTGATACTAGAAGCCCGACGCTTAGATCTATATGCCCAGCCTGATACTTAGCCCACTCTGACTATTGCCTAGAAGAGCGTGACATTTTAAGAAGGAAAATATGAATAAAACAGATCAAAATTTTAATATAGTGTTTCGATGTATTAAGTTTATATTGGAAAAAAAGTTTAATTAAAATAGAGACGGTATATGATTGCTAAGAAATATTTACTTATTAATACATGTGTAAACACATACATTTTATATCCATATACAAACATGCCTTATTTCATTGTGGTTTGTTCTGTTACGTTTGATCTTGTGTTTCTGACACATTGAGTTTGTGGGGATGCTGTATTCAGGAAGTCTATTGGTGCCAATTCCTTCGCATCTTGCTCACTTTGTATCTCTACATCACATTTGGGTAATTCTTGCAATATTTCAAAGTTTTTCATTACTTTTGTATCTATCACGGTGATCTATGATCAATACCCTTTGATGTTATATTGTAATTTTGTGTGGCACCATGAGTCATGCCTGTCAAGGACGGCAAATTCAATAAATAAATGTCGTGTGTGTTCTAGCTGCTCCACCAACTACCCCTTCTTCTATTTCCCTTTCTCTCTTCGGGCCGCTTTATTTCCTGAGACACAACAATATTGAAATTAGGCCCATGAGTAATAACCCTACAATACTCTGTTAGTGTTTAAGTCAAAGAAAGAGTCCCACATCTCTCTCTTTAAATCAAAAACCAGATATGAGTAAGCTTAGAAAGGAAGGCATGCTGACAGCTGAGGTAGGGAGAAAGCTAGACCTCTTGAGCCAGACAGCCAACTAGTGAATGCACAGAAAAACTTCTTGATGGAAATCAAAAATGCTACTACAGCAAAAATACCTATAATAAGAAAGTGAAATAGCCATTGATAGGGAAAAAGCTTTCATGGTCTGAATAAAAAGACAAATGGGTCAGAATATTTCCTTAAATTAAAGCCTACTCCAGAGGAAAGTTTTAATTTCATGAAGGGTGAAGAGGTGAGAAAGCTGCAGAAAATGTAAAGAAGCTAGCAGATGTGGTCTCCTAACATCAATGTGTAAGGTGAAGTAGCAAGTGCAAATGTAGAAGCTGCAGCAAGATATCCAGAAGAGCTAGTTAAGACCATTGATGAAGGTGGTTTCACTAAATGACAGATTTTCAATGTAAACCAAACAGCCTTCTCTTGGATGAAGATGTCATCTAGGACTTTCATAGCTAGAGAGGAGAAATTTCTGGTTTCAAAACTTCAAAGAAGAAGCTAACTCTCTCATTAGGGACTAAGGCAACTGGTGACTTAGAATTGAAGCCAATGATTATTTAACATTCAAAAAAACCTAGGACCCTTAAGAATTATGCTAAATCTACTCTGCTTTGTTTTATCATTGCCACATCAAAACTGGAACGACAGTACATCTGTTTATAGCATTATTTCCTGACTATTTTAAAATCACTGTTGAGATGTTATCAAAATAATTGTTTTCAAAATTGTGCTGTTCAGTGACAATGCACCTAGTTACACAGGAGCTCTGATGTAGATGTACAAGGAGATTAACATTGTTGTTATGCCTGCTAATACAATATTCATGAATCAAAGACTAATCTTGGTTCTCAAGTCTTATTATCTAAGAAATACATTTTGTACAGCTATAGCTTCCATAGACAATGATTCCTCTGATGGATCTGGGCAAAGTAAGTTGAAAACCTTCTTGAAAGGATTCACCATTCTAAGTGCCATTAAGAACATTTGCCATTCATGGAATGAGATCACAGTAGGAACATAAACAGGAAATTGGTAGAAGTTGTTTTCTACCATCATCGATGGTTTCGAGTGGCTCAAGTTTTTGGTGGAGAAAGTAACTGTAATGTGGTTGAAATCGCAAGTAAACTAGAATTACAAGTGAAGTCTGCAAATGAGACTGGAATTCCGCAATCTAATGACAAAACTTTAATTCATGTGGAGTTGCTTTTTATGGATAAGCAAAGAAAGTGATTTCTCAATATAGAATCTATTCCTGTTGAATATGTAAACATTGTTGAAGTGACAACACAGGATTTAGACTATTCCACAAATAGTTAATAAAGCAGAAGCTGAGTTTGAGAGGATTTACTCCAATTTTTTTCTTTTTGACAGTTTTCACTCTGTCGTCCGGGCTGAAGTGCAGTTCATGACCTCTGTTCACTGCAACCTCCACCTCCTGGGTTCAAGCAATTCTCCTGCTTCAGCTTCCTTAGTAGCTGGGATTACAGATTCATGCCACCACGTCCACCTAATTTTTGTATTGCTAGTAGAGTTGGGGTTTCCCCTTGTTGGCCAGGCTGGTCTTGAACTCCTGGCCTCAGATGATCTCTCTGCCTTGGCCTCCCAAAGTGCTGGGATTACAGGCATGAGCCACCACGCATGGCTGGTTGACTCCAATTTTGAAAGAAGTTATACTATGGGTAAAATGCTATTGAACACCTTGGCATGCTACAGATATTTTTTGGTTTTTTTGTTGTTGTTTGTTTGTTTGTTTGTTTGGTAAGAGAAGTGCAAATTTGATGTGGCAAACTTCATTATTGCCTTATTTTAAGAAATTGCTGTAGTCACCTCAGCCTTCAGCAACCACCACCCTGAATAGTTGGAAGTCATCAACATCAAGGCAAGATCCTCAACCAGCAAAGCAATTATAACTCACTGAAGGCTCAGAGGATTGTTAATATTTTTTAGCAATAAAGTATTTTTAAATTAAGGTATGTACATTGTTTTAGATGTAATGCTATTGCACAATTAATAGACTACAGTATACTGTAGATATAATATTTACATGCATTGGGAAAAGAAAAAATGGTGTGACTTGCTTTATTGTGATATTTGCTTTAATTTAATTTATTTTATTTTATTTTATTTTATTTTTCAGACAAAGTCTCGCTCAGTCACCCAGACAGGAGTGCAGTGGCATGACCGCGATCTTGGCTCACTGCTACCTCCGCTTCCCGGGTTCAAGCGATTCTCGTGCCTCAGCCTCCAGAGTAGCTATGATTACAGGCATGCAGCACCAAGCCCAGGTAATTTTTGTATTTTAGTAGAGAAGGGGTTTCACCATGTTGGCCAGGCTGGTCTCAAAATCCTACCTTCAGGTGATTCACCCGCCTCAGCCTCCCAAAGTGCTGGGATTACAGGTATGAGCCACAGCACCCGGCCAATATTTACTTTATTATGGTGATCTGGAACCGAATCTATAAGATCCCCAAGGTGTGCCTGAATGTATGTTTTTTATTTGTGTAAGTTCTCCTTCAGTAACTCAGGGAATTTGTTCCAACACCTGCTTTGGATGCTCATGTTTTTTATATAAAATGGCATAATATTTTCATAAAACCTACACACATCTTCTTGTATACTTCAAATAATCGCTAGATTACTTATATACCTAATAAGCACCTAACTATGTAAATAGTTGTTATACTGTATTAATTCTAAATTTGCATTTTTTTAATTTGTTTTATTTTTTAATTTCAGTAGGTTCTTGGAGAACAGGTGGTTTTTGGTTACATGAGTAAGTTCTTTAGTGGTGATTTCTGAGATTTTGTGGTTTACACATCACCCAAGCAGTGTACACTGTACCCAATGTGCAGTATTTTATTTCTCACTAATCTCTCACAATTTCCCCTGAGATCTCAAAGTCAATTACATCATTCTTATGCCTTTTCCTTCTCACAGCTTAGCTCCCACTTATGAGTGAGAATATACAATGTTTGATTTTTCCATTCTTGAGTTACTTTTCATAAAATTATAGTCTAATTTCATCCAAGCTGCTGCAAATGCCATTATTTTGTTTCCTTGCATGGCTGAGGTATATCATGTCTGTTAACTTTGCAATTATTTCTTTTGCTGTGCAGAAGCTTTTTAGTTTAATTAAGCCCAATCTATTTATCTTTGTTTTTGTTGCATTTGCTTTTGGGTTGTTGGTCATGAAGTCTCAGTCTAAGCCAATGTCTAGAAAAGTTTTTCCCATGTTATTGTCTAGAATGTTTATGGTTTCAGGTAAGGTTTAAGTCCTTGATCCATCTTGAGTTGATCTTTGTGTAGGTGAGAGTTGAAGATCTAGTCATTCTTTTACATGTGGCTTTCCAATTAAGTCAGTACCATTTGTTGAATACAGTGTCCTTTCCCCACTTTATGTTGTTGTTTGCTTTGTCAAACATCAGTTGGCTGTAAGTATTTGACTTTATTTCTGGGTTCTCTATTCTGTTCCAGTGGTCTATGTGCCTATTTTTATACTGGTACCATGCTGTTTTGGTGAATATAGCCTTACAGCATAGTTTGAAGTCAGGTAATATGATGCCTTTGTATTTGTCTTTTTTGCTTAGTCTTGCTTCGGATATGTGAGCCCTTTTTTAGTTCCAGATGAATATGAAGATTGATTTTGTTTAGTTCTGTGAAGAATAATGGTGGTATTTTGATGCGAATTGCATTGAATTTGTAGATTGCCTTTGGCAGTGCGGTCATTTTCACAAGATTGATTTTACCCATTCATGACTGGGGAGTGTCTGCCAGGAGCCCTGTGATGTGATCTGTCTTCATGTCTTTCAGCCATAGATACCAGAACTTCCTCCAGTGGAGGGAGCAGGGGAGTGAAGTGGACTCTCTTAGGGTCCTTGATTGTATTTGTGTTTAGTATGCTGGTTTTGTGTTGGTTGGCCTCCAGCCAGTAGCACTTTGATAAGTACATCAGCTACGGTTGTACAGAAAGGAATACGTGGTGGCTGGGGCTACAGAGCTCCCAAGAGATTATGTCCTTTGGCAACCAGGGAGGGTAGAGAAAGAACACCAGGTGGGGGAAGGGATAGGCCTGTCTGAGCTCAGACTCTCCCTGGGCAGGGCTTGCCGCTGGGGTGGATTTGGGTGTGGTTCTCAGGCCAATGGATTTATGTTGCCAGGGGGATTTTGGCTGCTTCTGCTGAGTCACACAGGTCTCCAGGGAATTAGGGGAAAGCTGGCAATCACAGCCCTCACCCAACTCCCAGGCAGCCTGCAGTCCTAAAGGTCCGGTCTTATTACCACTATGCCCCCACAACAGCAAGGAGTCTATTTCCAGGCAGCCAGTGACCATGGCTGAGTATTTGCCCCAGACCACCCGCCTCCATGCTGAGAAAGTAAGCGGACTCACAGCTTGTTTGGCATCTTAGTGAACTATCACTGGTGATCCACTTTCTTCAAAGGGTCTGTGGATTCTCTCAGCTTTCCTTGTATGTTGTGTGGTATTTATTGGAGCAAAAGTTCATGATGTGAGTCACCACACACTGCTCTGTCTGCCTGAGCGGGTGCTGCAAGCTAGTCCTACCTCCTATCCCTCCATCTTATTCCATTTTTTAAGTTTCTGTCTTGTTATTTTTTATTGTTTTCTTTCTGAATATTTTTAGTTAGCAGTTGGCTGAATCTGCAGATGTGAAACCTTAGATAAGGAGGGCCAACTGTGTGTGTATGTGTGTGTGTAGTGGTCTGGAATTGCATTTGTACTATCTCCAATGTATGCCTGAATATATGCTTTATATTTGTGTAAATTTTCCTTCCGTATCTTATATATATACTTATACGTGTTTGTATGTATATATGAATATACATATATCCACATCCACATATGCATTTTTTAAATACTTTGTTCAATTTTCCAAACTTTCTGGAAACAAATTATTGTTTTTGCCTTGGGAGGCAGAGTGCAGGTAGATACTCCTGTGCTGTCAGCTCACAAGAGAAACTAAATTACTACCAATGGGACTTTTTGTTCTCACTAAACCAAAATATCTGTCTTCTGATACTGAGAGATAAATTACTGCTGGAGAGTCAATCTAAGATTGGTTTTTAAAAGAGAAAATTAAATGGTAGTAAGCATGTCAGATTGTACTTTTATGACATGAAATGATTTGATCCTGACTTAAAAGTAACCAATAGATGGATTATGTTTAAAGTGGGGCAGCAAGGTCTGCCTCTAAACTACATTATTTTTTCTTTCATTTTAAAATGATGACAGAAATGCTTGAAGTGATTTCTCATGTAATTACTTATTTTATACATGTGTCATTTATCAGTATCTGTGTATGCCAAAAGTGTGTGAAAGTCTGTTTATCATTAACATGCAATTTAATAAAATGTGAATGCTTTAAATTATGGACATAGAATTTTCTTTTTCATTGATTCATGATGCCATGAGAACTAGTGAATAAAGAACAATTTAATCAATTTGCTATGAACATATAGTACATGAAGTTTAGAAGAGGATTATAAAAGAGTTAAATTGATACTATAAATCAAGTAAAAAAAGTAAATTGCCTTTGAAAAAAAGGTAAATTGCCTGTGAAAATGCCCAATGTTTTTTCAACACATTCTGTGGGGAATTTGGCTAATTTATTTTAGATAGATAGATATATAAAGTAAAAAGTGAAGAGAAGGATAATTGAAATAAATATAAGGTTAAAAACTTTAAAAAAATTAAAAACACATATTTTAACTGCTGGGGGGAACAACATGGTATACTAGTAAAACAATACAACTAACCCTATGTTCAAAAGGTTCACTGGCTACAACTTTAACTAATTTATATAATTTATATACCTGAATGACATGGTTGAAATTTGGAACAAGGGCAGGTGTTACAACTGGGGAAAAATTGTTTCTTGAAACAGTTATGTGTTATTCCATTTTGCTTTGCTATAAAGGAATACCTGAGTCTGGGTAATTTATAAAGAGTTTTTTAATTGGCTCATGGTTCTGCAGGCTATACAGGAAGCATGACGTTGGCCTCTGCTTAGCTTCTGGTGAGGCCTCAGGGAGCTTTCACTCATGATGGAAGGTAAAGCAGGAGCAGACTCATCATATGGTGAGAGATGGAATGAGAGACAGGGAGCAACAGTGAGAGGAAGGTACTAGGCTCCTTTTTAAACAACTAGATCTTGTGTGATTTCAACAACATGTGGAGGGCACCAAGCCATTCATACAGGATCCAGTCCGGTGACCCAAACACTTCCCACCAGGCCCCACCTCCAACATTGGGGATTACAATTCAATATGAGATTTGGAAGGGACAAACATTCAAACCATATCAAACTATATAATTTGAAATAAAAAAGGTTGCACATTGAGGACACAAAGGCATAAGAATGATACAATGAACTTGGGGGACTAGGATGGAAGGGTGGGAGGGGGGCAAGGGATAAAAGACTACAGATGGGTGCAGTGAATACTGTTCTGGTGATGGGTGCAACAAAATCTCACAAATCACCAGTAGAGAACTTACTGATGTAACGAAACACCACCTGTACCACAACATCTTATGAAAAAGGAAAAAAAAGAGTATAAACACATAAATAACGTTGTTACATTAATTAATCTGTATCACAGGTTATGGCTTTGTCTAATTACAAATTTAATACATTGATATATCTTTACATTTTCGTCTATATTATCTATTCATATTTATTGCTTCTACACTATATATCTGCTATATTGTCTTTTCAAACTGCTTTATTTCTTATTAAAAAAGTACCTCTCATAGTATGTTTTCCTTATTATCTTAAGTATTAAAGATTAGTGTTAATGTTAATTGATATTATTTCACTTCATAAATTTTATTTTTTTCTATTTGATAGATACAATTTTGCCAAAACATTTATTAGCAGTTTGTCATTACTTTATCTCTTAAATTGATCTCATGTATTTAATTTAAATATAAAATTTATCAATATGAATGTATCTAGGTATAATTTTAATGATCATTTTCTTAATTTGTAAGCTATTGCATATTTTATTTCTGTCTTGAATTTTAAATGGCGAGAAATTAGATGATGTATTTCCTGTATTATACACTGATATTTGCTTATGTTTATTAATTGTTTTTCTTCACTGCAAATTTTTGGCTTAGGATCATTTTATTTTGTTGTAAAGTATAACCTTTAGAAGCTTTTTTAGTGAGAAGATTTTGATGGTGAATATTCAGTTTTTATTTGTTAAAGTATCTTTTGACCTTTGCTTTTGGAAGACTGTTTAACAACAAAGCCAATATTAGGTTGACAAATCTTTTCTTATAATTTAAACATCATTTCACACTCTTCTAGTTTTCCTTATTATTGTTGAGAAATCCAGCAACTACTTATATTTCATTTTCCGTCCACTAAGTAGAAAATTATGACTTTGCATTTGTTTAAGGTCTAGCCTAAAATTTAAATCAAACATTGTTAATATTTGAATTTGTACATTTAAGTTAAATTTTTTGTTCTCTTTTTAGATAATACAATCATCTTAGGTCATCTTAGGTAACGTATTTACCATTCCAAACTTTTTGTTATTTTTATATTTTAAATTATATTGTTTTCTTTACATATGTAAGACTATTACTACTACATGCGAACTGGTTTAACTTATCAATGAATAAACCCTTTCATCTTTGTTTTCTCCCATCTCAGACTTTCCATATGGAATGATATTTCTTCTCTCTAATGACTATTCTTTTACACTTCTGTTTAAGTTTCCAAAAATTGGAAAGAAAATGGCAAACAAATATACCGAAAAAATAAAGTATATATAACATTTTTTCAAAAATAATTGCCTTTAAACACATGAAAATGCTTAAACCTAATTTGTAATAAAAGAAAATAATATGCTTACAGAATATTTTCCACCTATCTAATTATCAATAAGCGAAACGTTTGACAATATACTCTGTTGTCAGGGCTCTGAATAAGCATACATTTTCAAACGTTTGGTGATGGGAATGCAAAATGGTACAATTCTGTGGAGGAGATTTTTCAATACTTAACAAAATTACACATGCATTTATTTTTTTAAATTTAGAATCTTATCAATAATTATCAAATAGATACAACATAAACATAAAATAATAGAATGCAACTTTACTTGTCATAATGCAAAATCTGAAAACATGGCAAAAATATAGATGTAAAAATTCTGTTTCATATTTTTGATATTGAAATCATAAATAGTGCCGCAATAAACATACGTGTGCATATGTCTTTATAGCAGCATGACTTATAAACCTTTGGGTATATACCCAGTAATGGGATGGCTGGGTCATATGGTATTTCTAGTTCTAGATCCTTGAGGAATTGCCATACTCTTTTCCATAGTGGTTGAACTAGTTTACAATCCCACCAACAGTGTAAAAGTGTTCCTATTTCTCCACATCCTCTCCAGCACCTGTTGTTTCCTGACTTTTTAATGATTGCCATTCTAACTGGTTTGAGATGGTATCTCATTGTGGTTTTGATTTGCATTTCTCTGATGGCCAGTGATGATGAGCATTTTTTCATGTGTCTGTTGGCTGTATGAGTGTCTTCTTTTGAGAAATGTCTGTTCATATCCTTTGCCCACTTTTTGATGGGGTTGTTTGTTTTTTTCTTGGATCTAGAACTAGAAGTACCATATGACCCAACCATCCCATTACTGGGTATATACCCAAAGGATTATAAATCATGCTGCTATAAAGACACATGCACACGTATGTTTATTGCGGCACTATTCACAATAGCAAAGACTTGGAATCAACCCAAATGTCCATCAGTGACAGACTGGATTAAGAAAATGTGGCACATATACACCATGGAATACTATGCAGCCATAAAAAAGGATGAGTTTGTGTCCTTTGTAGGGACATGGATGCAGCTGGAAACCATCGTTCTTCGCAAACTATCACAAGAACAGAAAATCAAACACTGCATGTTCTCACTCATAGGTGGGAACTGAACAATGAGATCACTTGGACTCGGGAAGGGGAACATCACACACCGGGGCCTATCACGGTGGGGGGAGGGGGAAGGCATTGCATTGGGAGTTATACCTGATGTAAATGATGAGTTGATGGGTGCTGACGAGTTGATGGGTGCAGCACAGCAACATGGCACAAGTATACATATGTAACAAACCTGCACGTTATGCACATGTACCCTAGAACTTAAAATATAATATTAATAATAATAATAATAATAATAATAATAATAAAGAAGAAACAGGAGCCATGTGAGAATACAGAAAGAAGTCTGCTGTCTACAAACCGGGAAGTCAGAAAGTGGGATCTCATCAGAAACTGAATCTGCTGACACCTTGATCTTGTACTTCTCATCCTCCACAACTGTGAGAAATAAATGTCTGTTATTGAAGCCACCCAGATAATGGTGTTTATTTTACAGTAGCCTTAGCTTATTAGGACAATGGCAGCTATATCTTGAAGGTATTTGAGAATTAAATGAAGTAAAGCTATTAGAACACCACATTACATTTACCGCATTTTCCACATTACATTGGTCTATGTTATATTGGTCAATTATTCTATGATATGTTGGTCAATCCTAGACTGCAGCTGGTCAACAACCAAGTATGTCATAGAGGCCCTGCTAGACAATCCAGGATGCATGGTGTTGCAAGGAAACCGCAGTCACAAAAGCACAGCCAAGATCAGTTAAGCTGGACTAGATTAGCATAATTACTGCCAACCTGTATATTTATGAGTAATAATGTATTCTAGTTTTTAAATCACTAAACTGTGGGTGGCTTAAATCGTTTTGCTCCACATTTATATATATATATGTGTGTGTGTGTGTGTGTGTGTGTGTATACATATACGTATATATACACAAACACATATGTATACTGTAGTTTATTGAAATAAATTATTTAGTATACTATAAATTATTAAGTGCTATGAAAAAATATTAAAGTTAACGAGAAATGCTGAAGTGTTGTGGGGATGAAGTTTTAGTGCTGAATAACATATACAAAGCAGTCCTGATTGAGAAAGTAGTACGTGAGCAAAGACATAACAGATCCAAGTGGATAGCCAGGCTAAAACATGCAATTCAAGCAGAGGGGCAGGTGAATAAATGTCCTAAATTGAAGGTATGTCAGAACAGCAAGGAAGTTAGTGTGTTTGGAGTCCTAAGGAGAGCAGTAAAAGAGGGATACGTCAATGAGGTAGTGGAGGGGGCAACTTAGAAAGGGTGTTTGGCTTTAATTATTAGTGCAATGAAGAGCCACATTGGAGTTTTGAGTAGAAGACTTAAATTATCAGAATTACAATTTAGAAGTTCTACTCAGTTAATATGTTGAGAATAGCTTGCAGAGTGACAAGGTTCAAAGAAGAAAAAACGGATAGAAGACCATTGCAATAGTTCAAGTCAAAGATGTTTCTGGGTCAGACATAGGTGTAGCACTGAAGGTGATGAGCAATAATTACATTTGGGATATATTTAGAAGGAAAGACCAAAAATAATTTAACCTGAATTAGAAAAGATTAAAGAAAGGTTCCCTGGTTCAATGACCGAGTTACTGAAATACAGAATACATGAATTATGTTTTGGAAAAAAAAAAAAAGATTGACATAATCAGTTCTGAATATGTAGAGTTTAAAATATTTACTAAACAACAAAGTGCAGCTTTAATATAGGAGTTAGATATAGCAAGTTGGTGCTCCAGAGAGAAGTCTACGTTAGAGATATAAATATAATGTTTCTTGGAGTATAGATAGTATGTGTATCCTTGAGACAACATGAGATCACTAAGCTGTGCCTGTCGGTAAAAAAGGAAACAAAGCCAAGATCCGGTGCATACCAACTTTAAGAGTGAACAGGAAAGTGATGCTTACATTTTTAACTGAATACACGGTCACTCAGGATAAAATCTGCCTGCAGCTTGATGTGAATATGATCATATACTGGTTATAGGAGTTTAATTAGATGGGTTATTTGACTCCTTGAGTGAACGTCCTGCAACAGATGTAAAAGTCTTTTTAATTTTCTATTTTCTGCCCTTCCATCTTGCTACCAAAGATAAGGTATGACAGCTGTATCTTTAGATATTACCTTGGACCTGGGCGGCAGCATGCACTCACTTTGGGAATGGCCAATTGAATACCAGAGAATGCCTGGATTTTCAGGGACTTTTTGAAATTGTACTCTCATACTAGCCCTGGACTGCTTTCTTCCAGCTTTTTATACAAGATATAAATATGTTATCTTGCTTCAGCCCGTGTAATTTTGTATCTTCATTATTTCCAGCTGAAATTAATACTAAGTGATAGATTTCCATTACAGAAACAGATGGTAATGCACCACTTATTTTTATTCTTCTTATAATTAGGAATAAAATATTATCCTTCTGGTTAGATCAATTTAGATCATGTAACACTATCTGAGATATTATTATGAAAAATATGTGTGTTTTTGTTTTTTATTCCATGTGTAAAATGAATAGCTATTCCTTATTTAACATCAAATGATATTAAAATATGTGTATGATAGCATTGAAGCAATCATGGAGCACCCATAGAGTAGACGGGCTGCCAAGAGATTTTGACAGCATAAATTTTAGAAGGGCATTATAAACAGAATTTAAGCATGAGTTTATACTTTAAAATGATAAAGGTTTTCAGTGCTGCTTTACTAAAGTATTTAACAGTACAATTTTGCGAAATACCCTTTTTTTCACGTTATAGAAAATTCAGTAAGGCAGTCTTAAGGCAGCCTTATTATTTCTTGGAACTATTAAGCTGAGTAAAATTTTAAAACAACATGTAGGAGTTTTAGTGGATGAAGTTTGAAAATATACTGAGACAGTCTTTTTTTTAAAAAAAAAAATACATGTTTTGGCCATATTAACATTAGCACAAAAGCATTCTAGGTAATTAAAAAAAAATGCCATTGAGACTATGATATTTGAGACTTCTTTTTTTCTTGAATAGAATAAACAAGCTGCTAAATGTGTTTAAGTTTTTTGTTAAACCCTTGGCAAATAAAATCATGCCTTTGCCTGTAAAAAGCACTGATGAATAAATGTCTCTTTTTCTTCAAAGACCATGCTTGTTGCAAATGAGAATCCAGATACACAATTACCTGTGATTCAGGAAGGCAGCTGCAAATATATGACACCACTGATACATCTGCAGAAGAAGAAAAAAATAAAAGCAGATGCTATGATTTTTATTTAGACTCCTTTCAACGAAGAGATGAGGCCCAATAGGAAGAAAAGTCACCAGACAATTAATAAACATTACTTTTCATCTCACTGCTTTACTTTTATTGCCTCATCCTTTATAGTTTTATGGGTTTGTTCTTGCCATCCTAATCTTTCCCTCCTGTAATTTGGGGTTGATTTAAAATCAGCTTTCCTGTGGCTTTTTTAAGCTAGGGAGTTCTCTATTAATAGTGTGCTTGCCTAGCATTTTTCCTAGATCCTTTACAGCTCTATTTAAGAGTTAAAAAACTGGGTTATAAAATTGAAATATGTTAATATAAAAATGAAGAAAAGGATTTGTCTTAGTATATTAAGAAGATTAAACAATGGTAAAAGAGTTCTAGATCATCTAGGCTTTAACTTTTGCTTGTTGGGGCTGCTCTCACATCTCCATAAAGACACTACATGACAGCCCTTCTGCAAGGTCAGGTTATTCTGTCACTGCAAGTGAAAAGCATGGAAGAGATTTATTAGGCACCAATGAGCATCTGTGTGTTTTATCTTTCTCCAACATAAATACCTAGGAGATGCTTGAAGCAGTGTTTAAACGGAGTTGTAATGAATTATAAATGATGCTAAATCTGAATTGACTTCAAAGTGATGGACTTTTAACATTTAAAAATTTTACCATGGAGGTTGCCTTTTGTTACTTAGCTCTTTTAAGCTTAAATATATAACACATTATGCAAAACTGATATTCAGAGGAATTGATTAAAACAACAGAAATATTATAAGAATAAAATATAAAGATAGAATAACATTTTATTGAAAAAGCATATTAAGAATTAACATATACATACTTTTATTTATTTATTTTTTTTAGAGGAAGTTTCACTCTCATCATCCAGGCTGGGGTTCAATGGCTTGATCTTGGCTCACTGCAACCTCTGCCTCCCGGGTTCAAGTGATTCTACTGTCTCAGCCTCTGCATAGCTGGGATTACAGGTACCCGCCATCAAGCATGGTTAATTTTCAAATTTTTTGTAGAGACGGGTTTTTCATGATGTTGGCCAGGCTGGTCTCAAACTTCTGACCTAAGGTGATCCACCTGCTTTGGCCTCCCAAAGTGCTGGGATTACAGGCATGAGCCACCAGACCTGGCCACACACACACATTATTTAGCCACATAGATTTATTTTATATATAAAAATTTAATTGTTGAATAAAGGGCATATTTACTTTTCATAAATTACAGATTATTATTACCTATTTTTACCTAAAGTAGATTGTTATTCTTTCTGATATTAAAAACTTCACATTTTTAATATCAGAAAGCTATACATCTCTATATGATCTTGCTTATTATTTTGGCGTTAGGTATCTCATGTGCATAACCAAAAATAATAAATATTTTAGGATTTTATAAAGTATATATCCTTTTATAAATTTCTCCAGAAGTTAAAAAGGAAGTAGAATATAACACCAATTTTTGAATGTGTATTATTTAACTAGATAGACAAATTTAAAAGTAATAAATTACTGATTTCAGATATAACTAGAAGTTAGATGAATTATAAACCTCATAAAACACAAAGCTTATGAAATTCCACAATTCCGGCACTTATTTTATAACCTCAGTTTCCACATTTTAGAAAGGAAATTATAATCATAGTCTCTACCTATCAGAATTACTGTAAAAATTAAATGAAATTTTGTGCAAATATATTAGTATATCTTCCATCATATAGCAAAGTAAATATTTGCTATTAGATAATGATTTATGTCTTCTCACTTGTTTTATATTTAAAATAAATGTATTGCCTCCATTGTGTCAGACACTATTTTCAACAAGAAAGGTAAAGTTCTTACCTAGACCAAGTTCTTACTTATACAGCGGTTACCTTGCTGTGAAGAGAAAGAGAAAGAGAGAATATTAAAGAAAGTATTAATATCTTTATACTTAAGTTATATGTATCTCTTTGGACCCAGACAAAGAATAATACATTAAGTGTCATGAAGGTAAAGAAGGGTAAATTTACTAGAAACAGTTACGTTGGTGTTATGTTGAATAGAGTGGTTAGAACATGTTTTTATTAATGGTAAGTGAACACATTATTTTGATCTATACACTTTAGTATTTCAGTAAGAAGTTTAGTTAAGATCTCTGTGTTTTATTTAAATACTTAGTCACTGGATTGTTTTGATATATATCTGTATTGTTTCTATGTGTATAACACTATTTTAAATCTAGTGAAAATGGGTAAAACATTCTGATTAATTTTAAAATATTTAAATAAAGCATAACATACATAAAAGATGCCTAAAATGTGATAATTAAAAAAAAAAAGATGCATTTTGCCTTTTTAAAATCAGATTACCCAATTATAGTACTTAAAAATCTCATTTTTATGATATCATCTGCGTCATAGTCCATGCGGGCAGTGATGGTACAGTAGTGTTGTTCAATTGTCAAAGGTCCCTAATGGGAATAGGGGTCCATGTGAAAGACTGCAAAGATCAGGAATTAAATCATGTCTCATTTGCCTATTTCTACTTTAAAATTTGTAGGTTCTTCCTATAGAACTGGTGATTAAGATGTTAAAGGTGGGTTTGTGGTAATGTGGATGCCACACTGGCCTTATTTTCAACTGACAAGTAAACTTCAATTTTTTGGTCAGTATAGTCTTCAATTTAGTGTTAATATTCTCTTTTTGCATAGAATGATATACGTGTTTAATTTCTAGTTCTTTTTCTGTAAAGACAATATTCCAGAAGGTATTTGGAAATGGATAGTGGATACAACTTACTGTTTTTTAATTCTATATAAATTTAATAAAATCTTCTAAATTTAGTTTAGTTTAGAGGAGTTATAGACATACTTAAAGATCCAGTTTTCTTATGTTGGGAGAGTGAAAGAATAGAGGAGAATAACTCAATACAGACAGAGAGACTCACAAGGCTTTAGATAGTAAGTATCAGCAAGTGATGAGATGAGAGAAATAATGTCAAAGAACCATGGTAGTGATTAAATCAGTTATGATACATTTTATTAATTATTACATAGAAAGGCATCAAACTCACTAACTCTATAGGAGTAGAGGTTCCATTGTACAGGGTCAAATAAAACTACATTTAAAATATGGGTGTCTATTGGAGAAATGAAATGGAATACAAATTACCTATTCAATTAAATCTAATTGGAAGTAATAATCAAATCAATCTAAACTTTATATTAATGTAATTATACTATTTAAAAGTAAGTATTCTGATTACTGTATTACCTTATTTTCTAAAACACTGAATATAGAACACAGAAGATCATTTGAACTTCTCATTTTGCTTATATACTAACTATATTTATCAGAAATTGTGGGCCGGGTGTGCTGACTCATGCCTGTAATCCCAGCACTTGGGGAGGCTGAGGCAAGAGGATTGCTTAAGCCTGGGATTCGAGACTAGCCTAGTAACATAGCGAGACCCCCCATCTCCAAAACAAGAAAGAAAAATAAGTTGTGAAAAGTATTGGAACAATCCATTCACTGTCAAGATGTTGTAATAATGGCGTGTGGTTGTATAGAATGGAAATGTAACTTCAACTCCCTGAGACATGGATAGGAGTATGGCCTACTGAATTTTTCTGTGAAGTAGTGATTTGAAGACATGTTAATACTACCATTAAAGAAAGAACCATGGCTCTGTAGTCTCTTTGATTAGATATCTGGAGATTACAGAATTGAGCAAAGTATTCTCTACCATAAGAACCTAAGTTGTGTGAACTCCAGAAGCAACCATTATAAGGCCTTCTTTCTTCATAGGTCAACCTTTTTCTCTTTCTCTGGTGTAATCACTTGGCAAAATGTTACCTCGTTTTAATCTTTTATTCTAGCTCTGCACCTAAACAGTGCAACCAGGAAGGAAATACCTCACAACCATGCTGACTGAACTTATCATAAGTAAAGAATAATGTTAAGTAAAGCTTTAATGCTGCCTACCAATCATACTACACTCCCCTAGCGCATGTACTCATTCACTTGCCCACCCTCTGGGTAATTAGTGCCTATTTCTATCCTTCCACAGACTTCCAATAACCTCTCGAATTTTCTGAACTATAATATTGGAATACTTTGTATCAAATTTTTAACTTCCTGTTTTCTCTATCTTCATGGTGTTTGGCATATCTCTTTCAAACAACTAACAAGATCCTCATACAACATAGCATCGTAAGAGAGGAGTCAAATGTGTTTGCATGAGTCAAATGAGTGGCATGAATAGATTCATCTTGATTAATGTACTTGGGAGCAAGTATTGACTAGGATAAGGCATGTAGCTATAATCATCATTAAGTGTTTGACCAGAAATCAAATAGTAGCATCAACATTTGATCAAATGCAAATGTGGAGTGTGATTACAAGTAAGAAACAATGTCATCTTCACCTCAGGGAATGCCAGCCAGGGTCTATAATGAAAGGCGGCCTGTTAAGATTTAAATTTATGCCAGTTAAGAAAAAAAAAAAAAAAAATGACTTGACAAAATAAACCTTTAATTTACAGAGAAAAAGAATCTCTGAATTGCTTGCTCAAAATTTAATAGCGTTGGCCAATATTAAGTTATAGTCATTGGTGGGCTGGAGAATCACAATATAAATTACAGCAAAACAAAAACAGTTGATACTCCTGCACACTGGAGTGTATAGATAAAAAAGTATTATCTTTGTACATATGTTATAGCCAAGAAGACTTTTTGCTGCAAACATTTCCATTAACTCTTCTCTACTAATACCATTTTCTCTTAGTTGATAAAACACACCTTCCTCTCTCAAAAAAAAAAAGAAAAAAAAAAGAAAACTTATGATGGTCAGAGAAAGAATGTGCCATATTTTGCAACGTCCCCTCATCTTCTTATGTCACAAATGTATCATTATAAAATAGATTCACAGTGAAATATTTCAATAACATATCACAGCTTAATAATGTTTCATATTTGAGTTAAAGAAATAGCACTGATTTTGCTATATCTTAAGTGTAAAGTACTGAAAGTTTATGATTATATAAATGTGGTATGATGCATATCTAATTAACAGATTTGATAGCTGTTTATTAAATCCATATTGGATAATAAAATAATAATTAAATATAAAAATAAGTATAGACTAACTATATTAGTGAAATACATACTAAATTATATTCACATATTGACAAAAGCATGCCTATCATTATGGGTATTTCTAGACAGCTAAAGCCCATTCAGAAAATCTGCAAAATGTGCCATAATTTTAATACTCTGGCAAATAACATTTTAAATAATAAATAGTGGAATAAAAATGTTATTATTAAGTTGGCATCTTTGACTTGAGAATTGCCCATTGCTTTTACATTTTTTTCTATGTGCTTTCTTAAGGCATTTTGGTTAAGATGGCTCCAAATGGATACATTACCTGAGAGTGTGTAGTTTTAACATAACATTCAAAGACAGGACAATTTTCTAAAAACTTTATTTTTTTCTGTATTATCTACTGAAAATAAACTGATAGTTATCAGTTGTCATGCATCATTGCCAGAATATTTGCTACATTCTTTGATATAAGAATTTCATAAAAATGTATCCTATAAAGAATTAACAAAATGTTACTTTTTGTATAAAATAAATATATGATTAAATAATGTTTTAGTTACAGCTATTTAGCCAAACACAATGTGAATTATTCGACAATAAGTATGGGATATCATGTATTTTTCATAGTAAACTATTTTTATTTATGATTATATATAATATTATTCTCAGTCAAACATTAAATACAAAGCACATTCCTAAAATTAAGTGCACATATTGGACTTCTGTTATGGAAAACAAAAATTTAATTTATTTTATTTTTTTTTACTGTTTTGTCCCACATGAGCTTGCTTATATATGTAAAAAGAAAGTGTTCCTTACTTTTTGAAAAATAAATTAGCCTCTGTAGATGTCGTGATTATACACCAGCAACTCAGGATAATAAATTAAATATTCAGAAATAAACAGTATTTACATGTAAAAGCAATTATAATAATTAATTTAAATGCAAAAAGTATCATTTGTCTTAGCTTTTCTCTAAGTACTGCCTCAAAATCACTTTTCTTATGAACCACAATAAATAGATGAAGTAGCATTAATGTCTCATAAGTATTCTTGTATTACAAATTAAAAATCTTAGTTGCTCCAAGACCAAATGGTTAAGATAAAAATTAAATCACCTGTGAAGCCTAAACTCCAAATACAAAATGAGGAATTATACAGAAAAATTATGAATGATAATATTATTCTGCTCAATTTCTAATATTATCTAAGGAATTTTTATTATTTGATCTGACTTTTTTGAATGTTTGAATAAATTAGTAGCAGTATATTACTTTAAAATAGAAAAAAAATATATAATTTGTATAAGTACCTAGAAGTTTAATGAGTATGTCAAAATCTGGTATATTTGTTATAGAGTAATATTACCTAATATTTATCAAGAGCATTATATATAGTCCATATACTTCCACGCTCTTTGCATACTAATGTATCAAGTATTAAATCAATTTCATTCTCTAAACAACCCATTAAAGTAGCAGTACTTTTATTCAATTTGACAATTTAGAAAACTGAGAAAGATCACTAAACTGATTGTGAATTTGTTGGTATAATGTTTGTGTGGCAATGTTCCTCTGTATGAGTAGGGATGAAAAGAATTATATATATACAATAGTTGTCCTTTCACACATGGTTTTCATAAAAACTCTACTCTTAATTCACGGTTAAAATTGGTGCTTGTAACTAACACTATCATTTCAAAATAATGACTGTGACCTATTTTTTTTTTTTGGTTCTAGAAAAAGATAACATAATTGCTCAAAATTATTATACCAATTTCCTGACATTCCAGTTTAAATCTCTGTAATTTTATTCCCCAGAAGTCCATATTACATGCGACCGTTACACTGCCATTGTTTCCAGTACAAAAAATATATTATTGCATCTTTTGGGAAGTAATACCTTTCTATTAGTAAACTGTCTAATATCTTAGATGCTACAATGACTGATTACAGAATTTTATCGAATGTTCATATCATAGACAGTGTGTCATTGAAAAAGCCCTTAAAAATTGGTTGCACCATTAATATAAATTGCCTACTCATACCGAAGATCCAGATAATAATTATGTATTATATACTATATTATGCTATGTATATATAATTTGTCAATATTTAACTTGAGAATCTTGGGGAAATCAAGCATTTTTCTCTTTTAGAATTAAGTTTATTGTTTTATGAACATATATTCTTACCAGGTAGCAAAGCGATTCTTCTATTCTGAGATTTTAAAGATTTTTTAACTAGGAATTAATGTTAAGTATTTCCAAATATTTACTATTGAAATGACTAGAGTTTACACATTTATTTTCTTGTTGAGATATATAATGTCAGTAATTTTCCTAAAGGTAAATTATTTTTAGGTTTTCAGAATGCTCAAAGTAACAATTTTTAAAATGTTATTTACTTCATTTTGATAAATGCACCATGTTTATGTATATTAACATTAAAGAAAGTAGAGTGATAGAAATTTAGGTACTCTCTGTTTCATCTTTACAACCCTTCTGCTATCCTACTTTTTTATTGTTGTTAAAATGTCCCTGCACATTTAAGACAAGATGTGTCTTACAGCCATAATATCATTACTGCAGAGAACTTAGTTAATCAATATAAGATCTATTGTCAATGTACTCCCCTCTCATGATAAGTTGTATTTTTTAAATTTTTAAGTTTTTAATTTCGTGGGTACTTAGTAGGTGTCTATATTTATAGGGTACATGAGATATTTTGATACAGGCATACAATGTGAAACCATCACTTCGTGGAGAATGGGGTAGAAATCCCCTGAAGCATTTATCCTTTGTGTTATAAACTATCCAATTACAATCTTTTGATAATTTTATAATGTATCATCAAGTTATTATTGATTATAGTGACTCCGGTGTGCTATCAAATGGCAGGTCTTATTTATTCCTTCTAATTATTTTTGGACCCATTAACAATCCTCACCTCCTCATTCCCAACAAAACCCCTACTACATTTCCCAGCATCTGTTAACCATCCATCTACTGTTTATTTTCAAGAATTTTATTAGTTTTAATAGCAAAAACTGCAATTACTTTTCCACTATCCTAACATTGTTTCAATTTGTTGTTGTTTATTGTTTATTTTATTATTTATTGTTTAGTTTTAGATTGTTTTGATTTTTAAATCCCACAAAATGTTAGAGCATATCATGTTTGTCTTTTTGTGCTTGGCTCATTTCACGTATCATAACGATCTCCATATTCATTGGTGTTGCTGCAAATGGCAAAATCTTACTACTTACGATGGCCAAGTAGCACTCCATTGTGTATAAGTACCACATTTTCTTTATCCACTCATCTCCAGATGGACAATTATGTTGTTTGCAAATCTTACTATTGTGAAATGTGCTGCAACAAACATAAAAAAGTGTAGATATATCTAAAATATACTGATTTCCTTTATTTTGGGCATATATGCAGCACTGGGATTCCTGGATTATATGTTAGCTCTATTTTTAGTTTTTTAAAGAACATCCAGACTGTTCTCCACAGTGCTAATACTAATTTACATTCCCACCAAGAATGTCCAGGGTTCCCTTTTCTTCACATCCTCACCGTCATTTGTTAATGCCTGCCTTTTGGATATAAGCCATTTTAGCGGGGATGAGAAGATAGCTCATTGTAGGTTTGATCTGTATTAATTTGATGATTAATGATGCTGAGCACATTTTCATATACCTGTTTGCCATTGTATGTCTTCCTTTGGAAGATGTCTATTAAAATCTTTTGCACATTTTTAGTCAATTTTTCAGATTTTTTCCCTATAAAGTTGTTTGAACTCTTTAGATATTCTGGTTATTAATCCCTTGTCTGTTGGGTAGTTTGCCAATATTTTCTCCCATTTTGTGGGCTGTCTCTTCATATTGTTGACAGTTTTCTTTGCTGCACAGATTTTTAATTTGATGTGATCTCATGTGTCCATTTTTGCTGTGTTTGCCTGTACTTGTGGGTTATTGCACAATAATTTTTTTTTTTTCCAGTCGAATGTCCTGGAGATTTTTCCTGTTTTCTTGTGGTACTTTCAGACTTTGAGAACTTACTTTTAAGCCTTTAATCCATTTTTATTTGACTTTGGTATATGGTAAGAGATACAGGTCTGTTTCAGTGTTGTGCATATGAATATCTACATTTCCCAGTATCATTTATTGAAAAGATTACATTTCCACCAATGTATGCTTGTGGTATCTTTGTTAAAAATAAGTTCACTGGACCAAGGATAGTAGCTCTTGCCTGTAATCCCAACAATTTGGGAGGCTAAGACGAATCACCTGAGGTCAGGAGTTCGAGACCAGCCTGGCCAATACGGTGAAACCCCATCTCTACTAAATATAGAAAATTAGCTGAACATGGTGGCGGGTGCCTGCACTCTGTGCTCCTCAGGAGGCTGAGGCAGGAGAATCACTTGAACTGGGAAGGTAGAGGTTGCAGTGAGCCGAGATTGCACCGTTGCACTCCAGCTTGGGCAACAAAAATAAAACTTCATTAAAAAAAAAAAAAAAGAGTTTACTGTATGGATTTGTTTCTGTGTGTCTGTTTTTATGCCAGTGCCATACTGTTTTGGTTACTCTAGCTCTGTACTATAATTTGAAATCAGGTAATGTGATTCCTCCAGTTTTGCTCTTTTTGCTTAGGATAGCTTTTACTGTTCTGGATCTTTTGTGGTTCTATATAATTTTTTTAATTTTTTTATTTATTTTTTTATTTCTGTGAGGAAAGCCATTGGTATTTTGATAGGGAATAAATTGAATCTGTACATTGCTTTGGGTAGTATGGACATTTTAATAATACTGATTTGTCTAATCCAAGAACATGGTTTGTTTGTTTGTTTGTTTGTTTGTTTGTTTTTAAGGATCATTTTCTATTTCTTTCATTAGTTTTTTTTTGTAGTTTTCATTGCATAGATCTTTTACTTCTGTGGTCAATTCATAGGCATTTACTTTTATTTGTGGCTATTGTAAATAAGATTACATTTTAACTTCTTTTTTAGATTATTCACTGTTAGCATACAAAAATGCTGCTGACTTTTATATATTGATTTTGTATTCTGCAACTTTACTGAATTTGTCTATCTGTTCTAACAGTTTTCTAGTGGAGTCTTTAAGTTTTTCCAAATATAAGATGATATCATCTGCAAACAAGGATTATTTGACTTCTTCCTTTCCAATTTTGATGACTTTTATTTCTTTCTTATGTCTGATAGCTCTAGCTAGAACTTCCAGTACTACATTGAATAACAGTTGTGACACTGTACATTCTTGTCATGGTCCAGATCTTAAAGGGAAGCCTTTTTTCCCCCATTCAGTGTGCTAACAACTGTGTATTTGTTGAATATGGCTTTTATTATGTTGAGGTATGCTCTTTCTATCCCCAAGTTTTTGAGGAATTTTATCATAAAATAATTCTAAATTTTATTAAGTGCTTTTTCAGCATCAATTTAAATTATCTTATGGTTTTTGTCCTTATTCTGTTGATATGATGTATCAAACTGATTGATTTGCATATGTTGAATCATCCTTGCGTCCCAGTTATAAATCTCACTTGGTCATGATGAATGATCTTTCTAATGTATTTTTTGTTGCGTTCAGTTTGCTACTATTTTCTTGAGGAGTTTTGCATCAATATTCCTCAGAGTTATAGACCTGTAGTTTCCTTCCTTCCTTTCTCTCTTTTCCCTCCCTCCCTCCCTCTCCCTCTCTCCCTCCCTCTCCCTCTCTCCCTTTCTTTCTTTCTTTCTTTCTTTCTTTCTTTCTTTCTTTCTTTCTTTCTTTCTTTCTTTCTTTCTTTCTTTCTTTCTTTCTTTCTTTTTCTTTTTCTTTCTTTCTTTCTTTCTTTCTTCTTTTTCTTTCTTTCTTTCTTTTCTCTTTCTTTCTTTCTCTCTCTCTCTTTCTTTCCTTCTTTCCCTCCCTTCCTTCCTTCCTTCCTTCCTTCCTTCCTTCCTTCCTT